>NC_142701.1:6674533-6830962 GCF_029339155.1 Prunus mume
ATGGTCTCATACATAAATCCAAAGGTCATAAATTACCCGAATATGATGTTAGAAGATACACAAGGTCAATTCTTGAAGGGATTCAACACATTCACAAGTGTGACTATGTTCACTGCGATTTGAAGCCGGACAACATTTTGCTTGTGCCTACCACCACAACTAGTTCTGGTGGTACTAGTTTTGTAGCCAAGATTGCAGATTTTGGACTCGCTAAGAAAACCAAGGTGAATTACAGTCGATGGAGAGGCACGCCTAGGTATCTGTCCCCAGAGGCTTTTATTAATAACAAACAAGATCAGTCCTCTGATATTTGGTCTCTAGGTTGTATTGTGTTTGAGATGCTAACCGGCAAGTCGCCCTGGAATTTGAAGCCTGGTTACAATCCAAACAATCTCCCTGACGTGTTGATGTTTGATCATCTACGTACTTGCAAAATTCCGACTGGAATCTCAGATGTGGCCATGGATTTTCTCAAGAGTTGCCTTGCGATAAACGGCAGGGAAAGATTAACAGCGGAAAGTCTCTTGTCTCGTCCATTCGTAGCGCAGCCACAATCATCAAAAGAGGGTCATACCAAGGTGAAGCTGGTTAACTCTTTTTTGGGCTACGCATCTGGTGTATGTTGCTTCAAACCGAGCTCAGATTACCATGCAAACTCTGCCATTGTACAATGAAAGCATCGTTCCCTGCCGGATTTCGGTATTCCAGCTAGGTTGTTTGTTGTTGTATTCCTTTTTTGTTTGTAATATGAATCAATTCAAATCAATCATGTCAAGTCTGTAACCACAAAAGTGTACAAACATATAATTCAAGTTTTTATCGAAATATCTGTGTACTTTTAATGGTCTCAATATAGTAATATTACAGCAACTGAGACAAGCTGTCTATTATGCCTTTAAAATAGCTTCACTTCCATTTCTATTATGCCTTTAAGATGATATTTTGGAAGAATAATTGGATGAAGGATATGATTTGTGGGGGGACTGATGATATTTTAGAACATAAATGGATATCTATAATGATTTGACTGGTGATAGCGAGTCTTCTATTTCATGTGGTTATGAATGTATATAGCTTGGCTCAGAGAAATTTTGTGATTTTTGTTGTTGTGCTACTTCTACTGGGATTCTCTGGTTTTCCAATTGCTGCAGTGTCCTTCTCTTCTGGTGGTTAACTGATCATTGACTACATGAAGCAGGACAATGAAATTTGATGCAGGAGAGACTAGTGGAATTCGAAAACTTATACGCACAAATTAAACTTCTATCAATGGAGTTTTGAAAAAAACTAAAAAACAAATAAAGCATATAAGATTTTACTCAGTTTGTCAACATTATCACATTAAACATTCACTTCTGTAGCAACACAAAGGAGAGAGAGAGAGAGTCTGAGAAACCATTGTTGTACAGTTACTAGGTACAGTTACTTGTTGACAAGGAGAACGCATTGTCGTACTATGTACCTTTCGTATGCATACAACATTCCTTGTCCAACAGCTCTCTCATCGTCAAGATTGCTTTGGTTTGGGTCCTCTTAAAAGTTTCAAATAATGTGCGAATTCACGATGCAAGGAATATGATATGCATACGAAAGGTACGTAGTACAACAATGTGGTCTCTCTGTCAACAATCAACTGTACCTGAATTGGGGGAAGATTGTAGGGCAGTGTTCAAGATAAAAAGGAATGATATCTTCAACAGCATACAAGGGACGATTATTTTCATATGGGGTAGTGAGCATGGCCGCTAGAAGGCCACCTGCGCTCGTCCCTGCAACCACATGAAAATAATATGCAAGTTACATGCTTACGATCCAGCTTCTGCATATATATAGCCAACAAGTACTAAAGCAAAAAAATTAGTCATATTAAAAACAAACATGAGAAACACACCAACATCAAAATTTGAGAAGTGCAACAAACATGCTAGCTAGGTGTAGCACCACGTATCTAAACTTTACAATTTTCTTTATTTCTTGTTTTTAATAAGTGGGGACAAAAATTGTGAGAATAGCACTGAATAGCTAGGTATTAGAGTCCTCATAGTTTAGGCGTTTAGCAAGTAACTTACCGTGGCATCAAAAGAGCTATAAATCTTGCAAGTCAACATCATAATAGCAGATTAATTTGTAGGGCACGACACAAAGATGTAAAGAAAGGCCATTATGTTCTCTATGTAATTAAAGTACTGCAGAGCAGTCTAGTATTTCAGTACACCTGCTCATTGATTCATTTACCTTATCAAATCCTAGCTGCTTTGCCACTAGCACTAGCTTCAATGGAATTGATTAACAACCAGCTGTGCAAATAATATATATACTAAAGCTCAATCCAACTAAACACTGTTCTTAAGCACAGTATAATGACGGAAATGCCCCTCATTTTGCTATTGTTTTTGTTTTGTTTTCGCTTCATAACCGTAAATTGACGAAACTGCCCTCAACTAAACATCTTCTTATGTTCCCTTTTGCCCCTTTCCCTCCGCTGCGAGCGTTTCGTTACAGAGAAGGTGTCCATTTTCAGTCCATTCAACCCGGTGGTTGGGGGCAGCTATGGAAGATCTGCATTCATTGTTAGACATGCGTGGGGGGCCGTCGATTTTCGTTTGGGAGGTGGGCTGCAAATCCAGCTGCACTTTTAGTCTTTGTCTCACAGATTTGTGGTCGGGAGATTTCTCATCGTTTCTACATCCTTCGACTCAGACGTCTTCCATCTTTCTTGCTTGTGAGTTTTTGCGTCCTTTGTCTTTAGGCGCAAAAGCAATATATATTATTAAAAAAAATTTATTATTATTTGATTTTTAATTTTGTAAAAAAATAAATTTGGTTTGTTTTTTTAATTAAAATGAAATTACAATAAAAAGATTAATCGTAAAGAAAACATCTATTATATAAAATAAAATAAATGTATACAAATTGTAAAAGTAATTATAAAAATAAAAAACTAATCAAATAATGTTCCAAAATCTACTTGGTCATCTACACATGCGGCTCGGAGGTATGGGCGTCTGCAGGGCCGTGGTGTGGGATGCTCGGGGTGGGCGGGCTCGGTCGACTCACCGTCCGGGATTGGAATGCGGACCGCGCGAGGCTGCGAGAATCACCGACATCGACCCTCAAGCTCGGCAACCGCGATGTCAAAACCGTCACGGTTGTTTGCTGCGGCGATGACGCGGTCAAGGTTCCCTCGTCGGGCATTCCCATCCCCTACAATCGTTCCGGCCTCCTCCCGAGAGTCGATTCAGCGTCTGCGTCAAAATCTGAAATCAGCATCATGCGGAGGATCCGGACTCGATCGGAGTCTCGGGAGGAAGTTGGGAGGCGGACTCTTGAAGAACCAACTGGCTCCTCTCCACCATCGTCGTCTATTTAACATTACATAAAATATAAATTCAAAAATGCATATAAATTGAAAGTGTAACATAAGAATTAAAAATACATAATACTTACATGAAGGGACTCGGCCAACTCATTCCCAGGTCGAACATAAACGTCACCAAAGACGTCGATCTCTGGGAATTCGAATTTAATTGAACAAGAGAGGAAAATATTACTATGAACAAAAGAAACTAATAATAATGACGTATTAAAATTAAATATAAATTATATTATTCTTACCCGACGCCGTGTATCCATCCTATATGAGAAGGGCTGGGCAGGAATGGTGAAGAAGAGTCTTCTTCTTCCTATTGCCCTTATTCACTTGGGCTTTATTCTGTTATACAAAAAATAAAACGTAATAATTGAACTATAAATAAATTAAATAATAATGAGATATAAAAAATAAAATAAACATTAAACAAATATTATTAAAAAAATACCACATAATCGGGCGCCTGAAAATGAGCGCAGAGCCACGCCCAACTATCCTCCCGCCCCTCAAGCTCCTTCGGGCAACCCTCCTGAAGAGCGACTTGCGGATCATCAAACGCCTGAAAATGGTGGTGCAAGTCGCTCTTCCACTGCTTGTACCTCTCACCGAAGAGTCTGTTGACGTACGCCAAGGTCTCCTCGTTGATGTTCCTCTAAGTCGTAGTTCGTCTGCAATAAATTGATTACATACATTAAGTAATAGAAATATATAAAGTTTGAAAGAAAAATAATTAAAAGATAGGAAACATACCGACAACAAGCCGCGAACTTGCATCTTGATCTCGTCAGGGATGACCTTCCAAGACTTCCATTGCATCGGGCAATGGGTCCGAACGACGTGGCCAATGTCGTGGGCCAAGGAGCTATGCAAGTCCGCCGTCGGTGCAGCCCGATGGCGCTAGTCATATCCGATCTTGTCACATTGGTCGGGTGACCTTCGCCGTCTTCAGCTGCACACGGCCCTCGGGTGTTCCTCTTGGCTGCAAAGGGATATGACAATATTGTTACATATACAATTAAATTGAACCATAAAATTCTCAATTAAAAAAATGTTAAAAACAAAAAAATGCAAGTGGAAGGGTATTACAGGAGGTGCCCCGAACACCGATGCGATCGATCGATGTGGTGTCGGTGGTGGTAGCGGGCGGTGTCGCCGCCTAGCGCTAAGAGGCTGCACCACCGAAGAAGATGATGATGCAGCCGTGGGATCCCCCAGGACCAGCTATGCGTGGTCTGCTCCATCGTCTTTGGCGATGGCGGTGATCGGTTAATGCCGGGCTCGAACTTGTGTAGCCGTCACCGCCCTACGACGTCTAATCAAGTCGACATCTGCACAATTTTCATTAATCCAATGTGGCACATACAATGTCATTAAAAAATTGAACTAACTAATTAAAATCATAGTTTGACCTAGGGTTTGCGATTTTGGAGTATCCGGGACTCCGATCCACGATCCGTCAAATCCTAAACGATCCTATAAATACAGGGTACCACATACGTGAGTTTCAGCTGGATCCAACGGTCCGAAATATCAAACCCTAAAATCGCACAATAGGTTCGAACCGTTCGAGACTCAAACGATAACCAAATTCCAATCCGAGCACACCTATGCACTCGTGACAACTAAATCTTTGCACTGGGACAAAATGCCCTATGCCACAATACCCCACGCCACCACACGCGCTGCAATGGGGTGCCCTAAGCGATAACAATCACCGGGAAATCCTAAAAATTAAGGGCCAAGGTTCCTACCCTAGGTTGAAAACATCAATTGGAGGCACTTTTGTTCTCGGACCTACCCCGAAAAACGGACGGAAGTGGCCGGAATTTCAATTTCAAAACCGGCCGAAACCTAGGGTTTCAAATTCACTACCCTATGCACACAATCAATCAAATCCTACACAACCATCAGCTAGAGCATGAAAAATAGCCCAGAAAGCATACCTCAATTGCCGGATTTGGTGCCCGGAGGAGAGAGAACAACGGCGGCGAAGATTCGGCCTAAGCGGAGAAATCACGGCGGCGGGATGGAAGCGGCGGTGAAGCTCGAGGTTGGCGGTGGTGGCGGCAGTGGGGCGGAGTAATGAGTCGCAGCGGAGAGAAAGGGAGGTTTAGGGTTCCGTTTGGCTGGGAAGAAGGAGAAGATCGCGATTTTGAAAACTTATTCGACTTTGCGCGCGAATATATAAATCCGTCGTGCAAAATTCATTAAAATAACTTTGGCGAGACGCAAAAATGCACTTTTGTCGCGCAATATTATAAAAATATGACCTTTGTGCGACTGAAAAAAATGATTTCGTCGCGCAAAGTTCTGAAAATATAAACTTTGCGCGACGAAAAATCTAGTGTCGTCGCGCAAATTTGTCCAGCCGCCCAAAATTTTGGGATTTGATTTTAGGCGGGAAGATAAATTCAATAATATTGCGCGACAAATACGTAGTTCGTCTCGCATTCTAGCTTTTGCCAAACAAACTTTCGCCAAGTGTTGGATAGAAAAGGGCTGCAATTGTTAAGTTTGCGCGACGAAGGGACTTCGTCGTCGCGCAATCTAGCTTTGCCAAACAAATTTCACTAAGTGTTGGGAGAAGAGCAGCGAATTTTTAATGATTTTGCGCGACGAAGGACACATGTTAAATCGCGCCATCGGCTTTGCCAAACAAATTTCACTAAGTGTTGGAGCGGAGAAGAGCAGCGAATTTTTAATGATTTTGCGCGACGAAGGGACTCATGTTCGTCGCGCATCTCGGCTTTTGCCAAACAAATTTCACTAAGTGTTGGAGCGGAGAAAAGCGAATTTTTAATGATTTTGCGCGACGAATGGACTCATGTTAAATCGCGCAATCGGCTTTGCCAAACAAAATTTCACTAAGTGTTGGAGCGGAGAAGGGCAGCGAATTTTGTTCAGGGTTTCGCGCAAGACGAAGCACTAGTTCGTCGCTGATCTGCGCGATGAGTAAGTTGATATTTCGTCGCGCAAAACCATACCCTTGTACCTAAACCCTAAAACACCCTAAGCCTAAACGAACTCTGAACTAGTTTCAATGATCCAACCGGCAATCTTCTTTTTATAGTTCAAGATCATATCGTCAAAAATCATAATCAATGAACATTGAGAGATTGAGTAACAGGACAAAACTTTTGACGGTTCTAAACAAATTTTCCGATTCAGCGGTGATTTTAACTCCGATCTTGAAAATTTTTTACAGCTGCGGTTCTTGACCCTATATGAATACTGAGAAATGTAATTCGATCTTCAGTTTCAGATATTTACAGTACAGGACATCACATAATCTTATGTTAGACTGAATGAATGTATAAAGAAATTATTCATTTTTTTTGAATATTGTGTTTTTATGGAATACGCATTCTAGAAACTAGTTTCAGTAATCTAGCCGTCAAATATGTTTGTTTATACTTCGAGATCGTATACGTCGAAAATGAGAAAACATTTAAAGATCAAGTAGCGGGACAAAGCGTTTACGTGATTATAAGCGAAAGTCATGATTTACTTGTTATTTTGACTCGATTTTGATGATTTTTTACAACTATATTGTTTAACCCTATGTGAATACAGTGAACTACTTCGATCGTCAATGTCAACTATATACGTGTGTATATATCAGAAGTATATATATGTGTATATGTTTGCGCGACGGGGTGTCTTGTTCGATTTAAAATATTTGTCGCGCAAATAATAGAGTATGCGCGACGTGTACATTTTCCGTCGCGCAAAATCTGCGCGACAATTATGCCTTCGTCGCGCAAGGTTATTTTCATTCACATATTATTAATCTGAATTATTCATCATTACATATAATTAATTGTATGAAAGTATGATTTATTTTATTTTCTTTTGATTTGAGAATGGAAGGATTGTTGATAATCTTATTTTCTTTGTATTCATTTTTTCGGTTATATGGTTTTCATTTTTTAAAAGTTTTTGTCAAAATAAATTTAAACTTTATGATACAAATTACTTGGATATATTTATGTACCAATGGTTTATAACTACATTTATTTTAATAATGTTTCATTTCTGCACATATATAATGTTTGGATATAACAAGTACATATATGAAAACATTTGCATTACACAAAATATGTCCACTAACATAATAAAATTACAAAAAAAATTAATCATTCATCATCTGAACTATAATAACTTTCGTTATCGTTGCTATCATCACTTTCGGTCTCCCAATCCTCTTCCTCCTCCTCCTCCTCCGCCTCCTCTATAACTACATCATCGTCGTTGCTCGGGCCAACTGCAACATCATATCGCGGAAGATCACCGAGGTCAATTGTAATTGATGAATCGGTATTTCGATTGAAAACACTCCTTGTATTTGAAATGGCTCTTGTATAACATTAGTATCTCGAAGTGTTTCCGCATAATTTTCCATTGAAGATTCCAAACGTCGGTCAGCCACATTGTTGACGTCGTTGTCAGTTGGATCTAGTTCTGATATAGCATACACGTTCCTGTGATCCATCTTTTGAACAACGTTCCAACCGCTTCCGGCTTTAGGGTCATCTAGATACACAATTTGTGTTGCCATGTTTGCCAAAATATAAGGGTCGTCATCATACCAAGTTCTATGTTCATGTTCACAGATAATAAGCCATGATCGATTTTAACACTTCCCGGCCTATTTGGGTTGGTGTCAAACCATCGACACTTAAACATGATCACTTGGTATCGATCTTTGTAAAGCAATTGCACGGCTTGTGAGTTTGCCATAGAAATCAATGTCAGTACTTTCGCCACCACAGGACATGGACACCGCTGTTTTGCGTACACAACTTGTCATCTCGTGCTTCGGCCAAAAATTTGACGCCGTTGACATTACAACCCGAGAACAATTCAGCGCGAATCGGGCGAACGCCAAGTTATATAACTCATCACTGTAAGTTGGGGAATTCGATGATTTCAACTTATTCACCTAATATTATACAAAACCATTCATATGTTAGTCTGACAAAATTAAAAACTACAATTTTATTTCTCAAATAACAAACACTGATAACTTACAGAATCCAAAAACCATTGTGGAAACAATTCACGGTGTTTCTGGGCAACCAAATGTGATGGATGTTCTCGCTTCATCATCTCTTCATGCTCATATAAGTATCCCATGATCTCATCACAATTGTTCGTCTGAACCAATGCGCTACCTCCATATCATTTCTAGAGCGACTCTGCGTCCAGGGGATCTCCAAAGGGTCGTGCGCTTTGGGCAAAAACAGAAAGTTTTTCATTTCTCATACCTCCATCATGATTGCGCTGAGGACGATTGAAAACCGTCTCCACATCTTTTAAATACATTCCGCAGAAAGTAAGCGACTGATATTGAACCCAAGCCTCTACGATTGATCCTTCGGGCCATACTTGCGTACACTTTTTTTCAGCTCTCCGAGAAGCCTGCCAAAATAAAACGATATGATTGAAATTAGCAAGCATGTGATAATGATGCATACACAAACGATAAGGATTATATACCTTTCTATTGGATACATCCAGCGATAGTTGACAGGACCAGCAAGTAATGCCTCTTATGGCAAGTGAACCATCACGTGCATCATACTTGTGAAGAAAGCTGGAGGAAATATCATCTCAAACTTGCATAGGACTTGGACAATGTCATGGCGCAACTGAAACATGTCCGTTTTTCGCAAAGTTTTTGCCGTTAGTTGGGAAAAAAATCTGGACAACAAAATGATTGGCTTCACTACATCTTCCGGCAATAGGTGTCGAATACCAACAGGAAGTAGGCGTTGCATAAACACATGGCAGTCATGGCTTTTAAGTCTAGTAAATTTACCCCCGTCAACATTCACTGGCGTGCGATATTAGAAGCATACCCATCGAAACTTTCTTGGCGATCGAACTTTAGAAACTCTTTCTTGTCATTCGGTTTCATAGAAAAGAATGCAAGATCCTTCTAGCTTTATCATTGTCCCTATTCATCCATAAACCCCATTCGTATGCCCATTCTTTCCAAATCAAGGCGAGCTTTGATCGTGTCCTTTGTCTTCCTCGATATCTAGAATCGTGCCCACCAATGTGTCGAATACATTTTTCTCAACATGCATCACATCTAGATTGTGCCTCAATTTTAGTTTAGACCAATATGGGAGCTCAAAAACATAGGCTTGTCGTCGTGTTCATATGTGTAGAAGGTACATCGACTAAGCTGTTTTCCCGAAGAAGCAAAATCAACAGTTGGTCCAATATCTCATCAGGACCATTCTGCAGGTCTAAGGCGACGCTCTGTGTTCCCGTCGAACTCTTTATCTTTTTCCCTCCACTCATGGTCCCATGGCAACCATCTCCGATGACCAAGGTAACAAACTTTTCCAGCATGCCAACCAGAAGTTACATCTTCCTTGCATATTGGACATGCCATATAACCTTTTGTGCTCCACCCAGAAACCATTGCATATGCTGGGAAATCATTCACGATCCACATGCTGCTGCCCGCCGTGAACATCTTCCCAGTTGATTTATCGTACGTGCGAACACCGTTTGTCCATAAATCCTTCATCTCATCAACCAGCGGCCTTAAGTAAACATCGATTGACCTCCCAGGATCCTCAGTTATCAAAACAGTCATCATCATGTATTCTTTTTTCATGCATTTCCAAGGCGGCAAATTATATGGGAATACGAAAATCGGCCAAGTGCTTTGTGGTGTTGGTTTAGAACCCCATACGGATTGAATCCGTCAGTGGCAAGTCCCAATCTAACATTTCGGGGATCAGCAGCAAACTCGGGGAACGTTCGATCGAACTCTTTCCATGCCTCCCCATCTGCAGGATGCCGCATCACATCATCGTCTACCCATTTTCCTTATGCCATCTCATGTATGTGGCAGTATCGTCGACATATACAATCGCTGCAACCTAGGATTGAGGGCAAATAACGCATGACTTTTTGTGGGATCTTAGTCGTCCTATTCTGAGATGTCATCTTGAACCTCGACTCATTGCATATAGGACATGTATCCAACGATTCATGCTCTTTGTAGAATAACATGCAATTGTTTTTGCAAGCATGGATTTTTTCATAACCCAATCCAAGACCATTCAACACCTTCTGCGCCTGTTTATGGTCTTTCGGCAAACAATTGTCCGTCGGAAGCATTCTCTTGAAAACCCCAAAAAGTAATCGAAACACAGGTTCGACATACGATACTTTATTTTCCGTGCATTAGCTCCACAATGGCCGTGAGAACGGAAAAGCTCTCGCACCCCGGGTATAACTCTTGGTTGGCATTTTTAACAATTTCTCATATTGTTCAAACTCCATACTCGTCTATTCTTTGTAGGCACATCATCTTGCTCTTATTGATTCATGTTGGTCGATGCAAATGGAAAAACATCCTGTATAATATCCATGACTTCATCATTAGCATCCACAATAGGTCGAACATTGTCCACTCTTGTGGCATTTGAAGGCAAGCATGCTCTAATTGTTCCCGTGAAGGTTCCAAATGCTATATGTCTCAATCATTCCATTCCTTACTAAATGAAATCCAACATTTTCAATTGTCTCCCATAATGTGTTGTTGCACCTCCTACAAGGACAGGATTCTAGTTGCACCCAGGGTTGTGTCTCGTGCAAACTCAATAAAATCCTCGATTCCATCCAAGTATTAAATCTGCGCATCTGGGGTTTTGTATCCACCGCATCCATAATTCCTAAAACGAATCACAACACAACAATCACAACAACTTCATACGAAGTTATAATGTCACCTTATGCCTCGGTAAGGGTCCTATCCCATTCGGGAATGCATACTCTGCCACGTAACCTCGACTACATGAGATTAGATTGGCGTGGATGAATTTCTTGACATCTACAGTTCTTGAGGTGGCCATAGGTATAAATACCTACGTACCACCGAAGAGCGTGCGAGATGACAGCGAAATATCACAATCGAAACCTAATCATGTAGCCATAGATACGTGACAATACTATGCATTACCAAACTGTCCAAATAATGGGACAATTCAAGAATTAATTGGACCGCAGTCATGCATTACGCATCCATGCACGAAATCAAACTAATCTCGAATGGGAAACTAAGTGTTACTAAACATAAAAATAAAAGCACGAAGTTAATTTCAATTAACTTCGTACATCACAACAGATTATACTACGTTACACACAATTTAGCAACATTTTAAACATAACAAATTAACATTATTAATATATAAAACGAATAAAATACCTTCTCAATCGTTCTCCACCAATCGCTAATTACAAATATCCCTAACGAAAACAAATTAAAAAACCTTAATACGAACTTAAATTAATACTTTTAAACTAATGTGAAAAATACCCAATCAATGTATTGAAATCCCAAAGGCGTAGAGAGGTTGAGAGAGCGGAGCGAGAATGCTTTGTTTTTGCATTCTGCCTCTGCAATGGCAGAATTCTAATATGAAGAAGAAGGACTTTGCGCGACGAACACATACATTCGTCTAAACTTCGCGCATAAAAACCAAATCGTCCGTCGCGCAAACCGTTTTTAAATCGCGCAAACACCTGCCGACATCTAACTTTGCGCGACGCTAGTACTTTCCGTCGCACAACCTTTGTTGCGCAATATTGTCGCTCAAAAACAAAATTCCGTCGCGCAAAACAAAGTATTAATCGCAAGCGTGGAACTTCAGCGACGAAGAGTACTCGTCGCGCAAAAAAATATCCCAACCAGGTCATTTTGGCGCAAAAATAAAATATCCCTCGTTCTCTTACGCGATGAAACATCTTCCCGCCGCTAAATAAGGGACCCACTTGTCCTTTTTGCGGCGAACCAATGTTCCGTCGCGCAATGTTCTTTTAGCGGCGATGTTTCTCGTCGCGCAAATGTTTCGGGCCAAAAAATTCCCCCGCTTTTTAACTCTGTT
This sequence comes from Prunus mume, assembly GCF_029339155.1. Classification (NCBI taxonomy): domain Eukaryota; kingdom Viridiplantae; phylum Streptophyta; class Magnoliopsida; order Rosales; family Rosaceae; genus Prunus; species Prunus mume. The sequence goes on from NC_142701.1 coordinate 6,686,816, forward strand.
TGCGCGATGAAAAATTGTTTTATCGCGCATATACATTTTGTGCGACGTGAAAGTTTTGGTGGCGCAAATTTTCAGTGGATTGCGCGACGAATAATTTCTTTCGTTGCACGTATGGTTTGCGCGACAAATTATTCTTCGTCGCGCATTCTTTCGTCGCGCAAATGGTGAAACGTAGTAGTGATAGGTTCCTACTTTTGGTTCTGTTAAGCAAGAGGCAAATTTCTTGGTTGAAATTAATGGGCAGAAATTAATTGTTTTCCATTTTGCTTTAGCCAATGGCATCAATTTCCCATTTGTGTTGATCATTTAGGCATATGTACTGTTCTTAATTTTTTAATGATGAATTTTTGGTATGCAAGTTTGATATCAAAGCATTCCCTGTGAATATATACATTAACTTTTTAGTAAGAACCCATGTAAATCAGCTACGGTGCTTGATTATTATGCAGCAAAGTTATTCAAATTAAAGAACACATTATTAAAAAGCATGACATTATAATCAGTCATCGTATACTCTTTATTTCAAATGCAGCATCTAATAGTTTTTAAATAGACAGTGTAGCATCTCCATTGCAATACAGTTAGTGAAAGAACTTTTTCTTAATAAATGTTTTTATGTTTTCTATTCATAGTGGAAATAACTTTAAAGTGGGAAAAGATCATCAATTTTTAACAAAGAGGATGAGATTTTTTTTTCTTAAAAAGGTTGGCTATACATCAAAACACTGTCAAAGATGTAGCACATGTGGCACTAATGCTCCAATTGGGGATCACCAAGTTGTTGAGCCATTTTAGAATCTAGAATGTCTTTATTTTTCGCTCTTTTGATTGTTGCTTAATTTTATTTAAAATTGCTCCTCTGCAAATGGTTGGTTGCAAGTCACAATTATGGGCCATTGAACTAATTTCCAGAAACAAATTGACCACATTGGCTTAACTAATTATATAGGGTTTGGTCGATGTTTGGTTTTATCGAATTTGTTTTTTACGGAACATTTGGTATTGGTCTACACTGTCTTGCATGCTTATGGATTTTGAAATGAGTTGTGATGTGTTTATTTAGTTTTCTCTTTATGGTGTTGGTTACTTTTCAACCAATTAACATGTGATTCTCCTCTCAAGGAATTTGAAAAGAAACCAGTCTTCAATTATTATCGTAATATTTTCATGTTTTCATTTGTTTGTATAAGAAAAGGAAATGTAACAAATAGTTTCTGTTGGTTCTTGATATTCTTCAATACGAAAATCAGTATTGAAACAGATTCATTAATTGAGACTGTCTTATCTCACAAGCAAAACCATAATTATACTTATTAGCCTAATTTTGTTTTTCTGTCTTTGTATTTTAGATAGCTTATTGTGATCCTGCTTTTGTGTGGCTGTTTTGAAGTGCTTGATAGCTTCTTTGACTACAGGTTAGTGTTTCATCTATTTTCAAAAGATTGCATGCATGGTGGCTGTAGCTTATTGATTGCCAAATATTATGACATTTGAAAATTCTCATTTCTGTGGTTCTTCAATATCACGGTGCATTTGCTTATAATTTAAAATTGTATAAATGCATGTTTTTCTCCTTTCCAGATTATCAATCTGTTGCTTGGGGTTTTAAATTTCTGCATAATGCGTAAAAGGACTAGAGATGCGAAATCGGATGATGCAAAGCTCATAGTTTGCCATTTCAAATGGTATAGAAATCTCTTATGAAAGTGTTTGTCTTGCCTGATAAACATAAAACTAGAAGAAAATGTGTGAGATTACGACAATTTACTAATTATCGGTTTGAAGAAGAAGAAAGCCAAAGGGTTCCAAAATGCCTCTCCTACTTCCACATCAGAGTTTATGCTCTTTCCTTTTCAATTCATTCATCTTATTAATGTACACATTATATACATAATATTTCATTGTTCACAACTTATTTCCCCACTCAATTTCTCTATATTTAGTGGTAGTTGATTGCATTGAATTTGGGCAAAGTTTCCTTTCTCATAATTGTCTTCAATTATGATTCAATTTTAAAGAAAATTTATCAACTCTTCTTATAAAATATGATTTTTCTCAAACGTCTTTTAGAATGCAATTTGGTTTCAAAACCCGTAGCATGGCGCGCACTTCTACATTTTAGTCTTTGCGCGACGAAAGGTTCGTCGGCATAAAAATGATTTTAGTCGAACATCATTATCGCGTGCGTCGCACCTAGCGGTCCGTCGCGCAAAAGTTCGTGAAGAGGATTTGCACACGACGAACATATGTCATTAAATCGCGCGCGAGTTTGAGCTACGTAACAACCGTTTCAAAAACATTTGGGGCGACCTCATTGTCCGTCGCGCACATATATTGGCGCCGAACAAGTGGACGTCATAAAAAACCATGAGAATTTTACATCATGCGCTGAACCTTGCGACGACATATTATTGCGCGCGCTATTTATTGTTGCGATTATAAATGCGAGTAAATCATCGTCGCAAGAATTAAAATATATTTGTCGATTTGTTATTTAAATGTTTTTGTGACAAAGCAATATATATTATTTAAAAAAAATTATTATTATTTGATTTTTAATTTTGTAAAAAATAAATTTAGTTTTTTAAATTAAAATGAAATTACAATAAAAAATTAATCGTAAAGAAAACATCTATTATATAAAATAAAATAAATGTATACAAATTGTAAAAGTAATTATAAAAATTAAAAAACTAATCAAATAATGTTCCAAAATCTACTTGGTCATCTGCATACATGCGGCTCGGAGGGTATGGTGTGCGATAGGGGCGTGGTGTGCTTGGGATGCTCGGGGTGGGCGGGCTCGGAGGTCGGCGCGCAAAATTCGGGTTGGAATGCGGACCGCGCGACTGCGAATCACCGATATCGACCCTCAAGCTCGGCAGCACCGCGATGTCAAGCGACACATTTGTTTGCGACGATGGCGGATCGAGGTTCCCTCGTCGTCGGGCATTCCCATCCCTACAATACCCTACAATACGTTCGCCTCCTCCAGGAAGTCTGATCCAACGTCGTCAACGTGCGTCAAAATCTGAAATCCCGCATCATGCGGAGGATCCTGACTCGATCGGAGTCTCGGGAGGAAGTTGGGAGGCGGACTCTTGAAGAACCAAGCCTCCTCTCCACCATCGCTGCGTCTACATTTAACATTACATAAAATATAAATTCAAAAATGCATATAAATTGAAAGTGTAACATAAGAATTAAATACATAATACTTACATGAAGGACTCGGCCAACTCATTCCCTACGAACATAACGCTACCAAAGACGTTTATCTGCGAATCGAATTAACCCTTATTGAACAGGAGAAGAAAAATAATTAGTATGAACAAAAGAAATTAATAATAATGACGTATTAAAAATTAAATATAAATTATATTATTCTTACAGTGCGGCCGTAGTGCATCCATCCTATATGAGAAGGGCCAGGAGAATGATGAAGAAGAGTCTACTTCTTCTTCCTATTGCCATTCACTTGGGCTTTATTCTGTTATACAAAAAATAAAACGTAATAATTGAACTATAAATAAATTAAATAATAATGAGATATAAAAAATAAAATAAACATTAAACAAATATTATTAAAAAAATACCACATAATCGGCGCTGAAAATGAGCGCAAAGCAAGCCACTCCTAACTATCCTCCGCCTCAAGCTCCTTCTCAACCCTCCGAAGGGCTTACTTCTGGATCATCAAATGCCTGCTCAAAATGGTTGCAAGTCGCTTCCACTGCTTGCTTATTTCTCACCGAGAGTTCATCATGACGACGCCAAAGTCTCCTCGCGATGTCCTCTAAGTCGAGTTCGTCCGATAAATTGATTACATACATTTAATAGAAATATATAAAGTTTGAAAGAAAATAATTAAAAGATATGAAACATAATACCAAAACGGCGCCAACTTGCATCTTGATCTCGCGCGTATGATGACCTTCCAGAGACTTCCATTGCATCGGATGGGTCCAACGTGGCAGTGCCAGGAGCTATGCAAGTCCGCCGCCGGTGCAGCCCGATGGCGCTATCATATCCGATACATTGGGTCACGGGTGATTACCGCCTCGTGAATGCCGTGCCGACCACGACCCTCGGGTGTTCCTCTTGGCTGCAAAGGGATATGACAATATTGTTACATATACAATCAAATTGAACCATAAAATTCCAACCAATGTTAAAAAAAAATAAAGGGGAAGGAATTACGGGAGGTGCCCCGAGGCACCAGTACAAACAGTCAGGATGTGGGTGGTGGAAGGCCGGTGTGTCCCACCTAGCTAAGAGGCTGTGCCCACCGAAGAAGATGATGATGCAGCCGTCAGGGATCCCGACTAGCTACCGTGGTCCCGGGCCTGGATCGATCTTTGGCCGGCGGTGGCGGTGATAGCGCACTGATACGGATACTACGGTGAGCTCAGGAAACTGATCCGAACAGAGCCACCGCCCTCGACTGCTTAATCAAGTCCCTCGACAGACGCAATTCATTAATCCAATGTAAAATATACAATGTCAGTAAAATATTGAACTAACTAATTAAAATCATAGTTTACTCTAGGTTTATGATTTCTGAGTATCCGACTCGATCCACGATCGATCGAATCCTAAGATCCTATAAACATGGTACCACATACGGAGTCGATCCAACAGTGCTGACATATCAAACCCTAAAATCGTGGGAGGTTCGGAACTGACGTTCGAGACTCAAACGAGCAACTAAATTCCAACCGAGCACCTCACCGGGCCGTGACAACGAATGTTTGCACTGGGACAAATGTCTATGCTATACAGTATTTCCCACCGGCGCACCCTTACGCGCGGCCGTTGCCTAAGCGATAATAATCCCGAAATCCTACAAATTAGGGCAAGGTTCCTACCCTAGGTTTAAAACATCAATTGGAGGCACTTTGTTCTCTAATCACCGCAAGAGGAAGTGGTTTTGAATTTCAATTTCAAAACAAACCTAGGGTTTCAAATTCACTACCCTATACATATCAATCAAATCCTACACAACCATCAGCTAGAGCATGAAAATAGCCCGAAAGCGCATACCTCAATTGTCGGATTTGGTGCCCGGAGGAGAGAGAACAACTGCGCAAGATTCGGCCTAGCGGAGGAATCACGCAGATGGACGGCGACACGGCAGCGAGCTCCGGTTGACGGTGGCGCGCAGTCTGAGTTAGCTGGTCGTCCGGAGAGGGAGGTTTAGGGTTCCGCTTGAAAATTGTGGGAAGGAGAAGATCTCGATTTTCAGAAACTTATTCGACTTTTGGGATTTAACATATATACACGGCAAAGTTCATTCAAATAATACTTGCTGACGCACGCAAAAACTTTTCGTCAATATCGCGCAATATTATAAAAACTTGACCGCGACTTAAAACTTGATTTCCGCCGAACGTTCTATACCTGGCGCGCGGCAAAGAAAACTAGTCTGTCATAGATCGCGCACGCCCGCCCAAATTTTGGATTTGATTTGCGAAAAATAGATGTAACAATGAGATTGTTAGCCAAAAGGTGCGTATTCGTCACGGCAATCTAGTGTTACCAAATGTTCTGTAAATGTTCACTGCGCATGGCTTTGCATTGGATGCGTGTTAATCGCATAAAATTGGCCCAAAAAATTTCACCAAGTGTTGGAGCGAGAGAGGAGGGCAATTTTTGTTGATTTTACAGATGGGCAAATGTTCGCCGCATAAATCTGGCTTTGCTAAAATTGGGAGTTTCACCAACACCCAAATGGAGGTTGAAATTATAAAAACCTACTTGCCAAAACACTTTATAAACACACACCAAAACCCATCATCACACTACCTGTTTATTTATAAACACCCAAAGTTGACTTTGGGGTTGATTTTGGGTGTGTTTTCTATGTTTAAAAATAGTGCTTGGGTTGCTTTTTAAATTTGTCTAAGGATTAAGGGTTTATTTAAATTTGTAAAAAATTTCACTAAGTGTTGGAGCGGAGAGGGAGCGCGAATTTTTTTTATTGATTTCGACGAATGGTTAAAATATGTTAGCGCAATGTCTTGCCAAAAAATTTCACTAAGTGTTGGAGTGGAGAGGGGGTGAATTTTTTATTGATTTCTTGTGACGAATGGTATTATGTTAGTCGCTGCAAAACTCTTTTGCCAAAAAATTTCACTAAGTGTTGGAGCGAAGAGGGGGCGAATTTTTTTATTGATTTTACTTGTTGACGATGGTATTATGTTTGCCGCGAGATGTTTTGCTTGTGACGCATAAGTGTAGGTTCGCGCAAAACCATACCCTAGTACCCTAAACCTAAAACCTGTACCTAAGCCCTAAACCTGAACTCTGAACTAGTTTCAATGATCCAACCGGCAATCTTCTTTTTTCATAGTTCAAGATCATATACGTCAAAAATCATAATGAATGAACATTCAGAGATTGAGTAACGGGACAAAACTTTTCGGTTCTAAACAAATTGTCCCGATTCAGCGGTGATTTTAACTCCGATGTTGAAAATTTTTTACGCTTGCGGTTCTTGACCCTATATGAATACAGAGATGTAATTCGATCTTCAATTTCAGATATTTACAGTACAAGACATCACATAATCTTATGTTAGACTGAAGGAATGTATAAAGAAATTATTCAGTTTTTATGAATATTGTGTTTTTATGGAATACGCATTCTAGGAAACTAGTTTCAGTAATCTAGCCGTCAAATATGTTTGTTTATACTTGAGATCTTATACGTCAAAAATAAGAAAAAAAAAACATTGTGAGCTCAAGTAACGGGACAAAACGTTTGACGGTTATAAGCGAAAAGTCATGATTTAACGGTTATTTTGACTCTGATTTTGATGATTTTTTACAGCTATACTGTTTAACCCTATGTGAATACAGTGAACTACTTCGATCGTCAATTTCAACTATATACGTGTGTATATATCAGAAATATATATATATGTGTATATGTTTACGAAGGTCCCAATTTTTAAATCGTCAGCGAGAAAGGCACTTGGCGCGACGATATTATTTGTCGCGCAAAGATTATTTGCATTCACATATTATTAGTCTGAATTATTCATCATGACAATTACACCCTAAAGTATGATTTATTCTATTTTCTTTTGATTTGAGAATGGAAGGATTGTTGATAATCTTATGTTCTTTGTATTCATTTTTTCGGTTATATGGTTTTCATTTTTTAAAAGTTTTTTGTGAAAATAAATTTAAACTTTATGATACAAATTAGTTGGCTATATTTATTTACCAATGGTTTATAACTACAATTATTTTAATAATGTTTCACTTGGTATCATATATAATGTTTGGATATAACAAGTACATATATGAAAACATTTGCATTACACAAAATATGTCCACTAACATAATAAAATTACAAAAAAATTAATCATTCATCATCTGAACTATAATAACTTTCGTTATCGTTGCTATCATCACTTTCGGTCTCCCAATCCTCTTCCTCCTCCTCCTCCTCCGCCTCCTCTATAACTACATCATCGTCGTTGCTCAGGCCAACTGCAACATCATATCGCGGAAGATCACCGAGGTCAATTGTAATTGACTGAATCGGTATTTCGATTGAAGACACTCCTTGTATTTGAAATGGCTCTTGTATAACATTAGTATCTCGAAGTGTTTCCGCATCATTTTCCATTGAAGATTCTAAACGTTGGTCAGCCACATTGTTGACGTCGTTGTCGATTGGGTCTAGTTCTGGTATAGCATACACGTTCCTCGTGATCCATCTTTTGAACAACGTTCCAACCGCTTCCGGCTTTAGGGTCATCTAGATACACAATTTGTGTTGCCATGTTTGCCAAAATATAAGTCGTCATCATACCAAGTTCTGTTCATGTTCACAGATAGTAAGCCATGATCGATTTTAACACTTCCCGGCCTATTTGGGTTGGTGTCAAACCATCGACACTTAAACATGATCACTTGGTATCGATCTTTGTAAAGCAATTGCACGACAATTGTGAGTTTGCCATAGAAATCAATGTCCGTATTTCGCCTCCACAGGACATGGACACCGCTGTTTTGCGTACACAACTTGTCATCTCGTGCTTCGGCCAAAAATTTGACACGTTGACATTACAAGAGAACAATTCAGCGAATCGGGCCGAACGCCAAGTTATATAACTCATCACTTGTAAGTTGGGGAATTCGATGATTTCAACTTATTCACCTAATATTATACAAAACCATTCATATGTTAGTCTGACAAAATTAAAAACTACAATTTTATTTCTCAAATAACAAACACTGATAACTTACAGAATCCAAAAACCATTGTGGAAACAATTCACGGTGTTTCGGGCAACCAAATGTGATGGATGTTCTGCTTCATCATCTCTTCATGCTCATATAAGTATCCCATGATCTCATCACAATTGTTCAGTACGAACCAATGCGCTACCTCCATATCATTTCTAGAAAACGACTCTCCGTCCCGGGATCTCCAAAGGGTCGTGGCGCTTGGGCAAAAACAGAAGTTTTCATTTCTCATACTCTCCATCATGATTGCGCTGAGGACATTGAAACCATCTCCACATCTTTTAAATACATTCCGCGAAGCGATGATATTGAACCCAAGCTACGATTGATCCTTCGCACCGCTCGCTACTTTTCAGCTCCTACCGAGAAGCCTGCTCAAAATAAAACGACATGATTGAAATTAGCAAGCATGTGATAATGATGCAACACAAACGATAAGGATTATATACCTTTCTATTGATACATCCATGCGATGAGTAATGCTATGGCAAGTGAACCATCACGCGTAATCATACTTGGAAGAAAGCTGAGGAATATCATCTCAAACTTGTATAGAACTTGGACAATGTCATACGCGCAAGAATCAACATGTCCGCTGCAAAGTTTTTATTGTCGTCACATTAAAAAATCTGACAACAAAATGATTGGTTTACTACATCATCTCCGGCTAATAGGTGTCGAATACCAACAGGGAAGTAGGCGCTGTATAAACACTATGGCAGTTTCGCGCTTTTAAGTCTAGTAAATTTACTCACACATTCACAATAACGTGGCGATATTAGAAGCATACCCATCGGAAACTTTACCGACGATATTACTTTAGAAACTCTTTCTGTCATTCGTTTCATAGAAAAGAATGCAAGATCCCTTCTAGCTTTATCATTGTCCCTATTCATCCATAAACCCCTTCGTATGCCCATTCTTTCCAAATCAAGACGAGCTTTGATCGTGTCCTTTGTCTTCCCCTCGATATCTAGAATCGTGCCCACCAATGTGTCGATACATTTTTCTCAACATGCATCACATCTAGATTGTGCCTCAATTTTAGTTTCGACCAATATGGGAGCTCAAAAAACATAGGCTTGTGCGTCCAGTTCATATGTGTAGAAGGATACCGATATTTACTAATGTTTTCCCGAAGGGAGCAAACATCCAACCGGTTAAGCTGGTCCAATATCTCATCACGGACCATTCTCTGGGTCTAAGGCGACGCTCAGTGTTCCCGTCGAACTCTTTATCTTTTTCCCTCCACTCATGGTCCCATGGCAACCATCTCCGATGACCAAGGTAACAAACTTTTCCAGCATGCCAACCAGAAGTTACATCTTCCTTGCATATTGGACATGCCATAAACCTTTGTGCTCCACCGAAACCATTGCATATGCCGGGAAATCATTCACAGTCCACATGCTGCTGCATAAGTGAACATCTTCCAGATTGATTTATCGTACGTGCGAACACCGCTTGTCCATAAATCCTTCATCTCATCAACCAAGCGGCCTTAAGTAAACATCGATTGACCTCCCAAGATCCCCAGCTTATCAAAACAATATCATCATGTATTCTTTTTTCATGCATTTCAAGGCGGCAAATTATATGGGAATATGAAAATCGGCCAAGTGCTGTGGTGTTGGTTTAGAACCCCATCTGTTGAATCCATGCCAGTCAGGGCAAGTCCCAATCTAACATTTCGGGATCAAAGACAAATCTCGGGAGTCGATCGAACTCTTTCCATGCCTCCCCATGCAGGATGCCGATCACATCATCGCCTACCCGCTTTTTCCTGATGCCATCTCATGTCCGAAGCGCCGACATAAAATCGCTGCAACCTAGGTTTCTAGGGCAAATAACGATGACTTTTTGTGGATCTAGTCGCCCTATTCTCTGAGATGTCATCTTGAACCTCGACTCATTGCATATAGGACATGTATCCAACGATTCATGCTCTTTGTAGAATAACATGCAATTGTTTTTGCAAGCATGAATTTTTTCATAACCCAATCCAAGACCATTCAACACCTTCTCACTTGTGTTTATGGTCTTCGCAAACATTGTCCGCGGAAGCATTCTTTGAAAACCCCAAAAAGTAATCGAACACAGTTCGACATACGATACTTTATTTTTCCGTGCATTAGCTCCACAATGGCCGTGAGAACGGAAAAGCTCGCCTGGGGTATAACTCTTGGTTGGCATTTTTTAACAATTTCTCATATTGTTCAAACTCCGCGACCGCCTATTGGTATAGGCACATCATCTTGCTCTTTGATTCATGTTGGTCGATGCAAATGGAAACATCCTGTCGATAATATCCATGACTTTATCTATTAGCATCCACAATAGGTTGAACATTGTCCACTCTTGTGGCATTTGAAGACGAAGCATGCTCTAATTGTTCCCGTGAAGGTTCCAAATGCTATATGTCTCAATCATTCCATTCCTTACTAAATGAATCCAACATTTTAATTGTCTCCCTATAACGTTTGTTGCACCTCCTACAAGGACAACGGATTCTAGTTGCACCCGGGTTGTTGTGTCTACGCAACTCAATAAAATCCTCGATTCCATCCAAGTATTAAATGTCTGCGCACAGATCTGCTGGCTCAGATCCACCTTCGGGCTCATAATTCCTGAAAACCAGTAATCACAACACAACAATCACAAAACTTCATACGGTTATAATGTCACCTTATGCTCCTCAGAAGGTCCTATCTCATTCGAACATATTTCTTCGCCACACGCTCTCGATTACATGAGATTAGATTTCGACGCGGGTTGGTTTCACAAGATCTCGCCATAGCTTCTTTCTTGAGGTGGCCATAGGTATAAATACCTACGTACTCACCCAAGAACGTAATTCGAGATGACAACGAAATATCCATAATCGAAACCTAACTCAGTAGTTATAGATTACGTGACAACACTATACATTACCAAACTGTCCAAATAATGGGACAATTCAAGAATTAATTGGACCGGATAATATGCATTACGATCCATGCACGAAATCCAACTAATCTTAACGGGAAACTAAGTGTTACTAAACATAAAAATAAAAGCACGAAATTAACCGACATCTAACAGTATTATACACGTTATGTTACAACATAATATAAATATAACTTCACAAGAACATTTTAAACATATATAAAACAAATAAAATACCTTCTCAATCGTCTCCACCAATCGCTAATTACAAATATCCCTAACGAAAAACAAATTAAAAACCTTAGTAACGAACTTAAATTAATACTTTTAAATAATGACGAAAATACTTACCCAATCAATGTATTGAAACTTAGTGTGGCGGAGGTTGAGAAAGGCAGAGGCATCGCTTTGTTTTTGCATTCTCAGCCTGAATGGCAGAATTTAATATGAAGAAGAGGACTTTGCGCGACGAACATACTTATTCGTCACAAACTTCCGCCGCAAACCAAATCATCCGTCGCTAAACCCATTTTTTCACACGCAAACACCCGCCGACATCTAACTTTGCGCGACGCTGGTGGTATTCCGCTGCCCATTTCACGCGCAAATTGTCGCGCATAAACAAAAATTCGGCCGCGCAAAAACAAGATATTCGTCACAGAACGTTGAACTTACGCGAATATATTACGCGCGCGCAAAAAATATAATCCCACCCAGGTCATTTTGGCGCCAAAATAAAATATCTCTTGTTCTCTCACGCGACGAAGCGCTTCCGTCGCAGCATACATGGACTGCCTTTTTGGACGGAGAATTGTATTCGTCAATGTTGCTTTTAGCGACGAGATATTTCGTCAGAAAATGTTTCGCGCTAAAAAATTCCCGCTTTTTTTAACTCGTTTGCGCGTACGTAAATTGTTTTGTCGCAGATACATTTTGGCGCGAATAAAAGTTTGGGGTAAATTTCCAGTGCGATTGCGGCGACTAATAGTTTTTAGTTGCGCTAGTATGGTTTGGCGCGCGAAGTTGTTCGTCGCGCGATCTTCGCGTCGCAGAAATAGTGAAACGTAGTAGTGGTGGGTGCCTTTGCTAGTTATATCTATATGTTTCGGCTTGATCCTCTTGACGGGTGCTTGGTCTTGTGAAGCCACTTTTTGCAGTCTCCAAGATGCATCAATGGGTGGGAGATATGAGCAATGGCTTGCTCGTTATGGCCGCGTATATAACAAGAAGCGATTCAATATATTTAAAGAAAACGTAGCGTTTATCGAATCTTCCAATAAGGATGAAGAAATCTTACAAATTGAGCATCAATTGCAGACCCTACGAATGAAGAATTCAAAGCCTTAAGAAACGGATTCAAGGGGCATGAATGTTCCACAAAGAATACTTCTCTCAAATAAAATGTTACAAAGAGCAGTAATTCCGGCTTCAATGGACTCGAGAAAGAAAGGAGCTAACTCCTATCAAGGACCAAGGCCAATGTGGTAATTAAGCGTCTAGCTAAGTTTATTAATTTAAAGAAACACTGGATAGTCTTCTTTTGGAGCTTATTAATGTTGGTGTATAAGTGTGTCTCCTGAAATGTAATTAGAATAGGAAGGTTCTATTCTTTAAACGGCTGCGTTGGATCATAGTCCAAGTGTATAGCAGAGAATGTTTTAGCTTATGCCACTTGTCATTATCTCATAGGGTAGTGCATGAATGGCTAAGATTGAGTGATGTAATGAGGAATATTCTATTCCTAACGGTTTTGTCAGAATCACAATATATGCATGTTTTGAGCTGAGCTAATTAAGATAGCCTTCTTCCAAGCTCTCTCTCTATTCAACGTTCTTTTCTGGAAATCTCTCTCTGCATTTTCTTTGAATCTTATTACATTTCTGATTGAATTAATATGCAAGATTATGGTCTGCATATACTAACATGGCCTCAGAGCCAGAGAGTTTGACTGTCACGTTTAGTGGTAAGCTATCGAAGCTGCATCTGCTGAGCTTGAGTTTTTACAGATCTAAGTCTAACATGGCTGGGTCAAGTGGTGGTGAATTGAGAGCACCAATTTTCAATGGTGAGAACTACGATTTCTGGAGCATAAGGATGAAGACCATCTTCAAATCTCATGGACTGTGGGATTTGGTGATAAAGGGATTTGATAGTACAGATCCGAAGAAGTCAGATGAATCTGATACTAAGAAAAAGGAGAAAGAAGAATCAAGTGGTAGTGGGAAAGACATGGTTCCTGAGGTACTCATGAAGGATGCTAAGGCTCTTGGATTGATTCAAGAGTAGCTCTTTAGTGAGATATTCTACATCTCTCATGAGGAGACATCAAAAGGTGCCCGGAACATTCTCCAAAGAATTCCATGGAGATAAGCAGGTAAGAAGTGTTAAATTACAAAGTCTTAGAAGAGAATTTGAATATACAAGAATGAAAGATGATGAATCTTAACTGCTTATGTTACATAAACTATTTGATTTGATAAATCAAATGAGAAGTTATGGGGAGGAATTACCTAGGGAAATGGTTGTTCAAAAATTGCTCATTAGTCTGCCATCCGCTATGATTCTATCTCGCCTATATTGAGCATTCAAGAGATTTAATGTCATTACAGAAGTAGTAGCCTTATTGAATAGAGCTTTGAATTAATGACAGACATTACAAAAAAAGCGAATTGGCATTTGCTAGTCTCGTGTGGATGCCAATCCGTTAAAGCTGTGATCAATCTTCTAAGCAAAACAAGAGTTGGAAATCAAAAGGTAAGAAGTGGAGAACAAAACAAATGATGGTGCTAAAAATCCTTGCAAGCACTGTGGCAAATTACACTTTGAGAGTGCCGATTCAGGAAAACCAAAGTGTTTCAATTGTGACAAACTTGGTCACAGCCAAGGATTGTTACTGAGAAACCAACAAGCAAGTCAACTATGCCAACCAAGTAGATGCTACTCCAACTATGTTTTATGCTAGCAATGCAACTAATGCTAGTATAAAAGGAGGTGATGAGGTATGGTACTTAGACAGCGGATGTAGCAATCATATGACAGGAAGGGAGGATCTACTTGTTGACATTGACTGAAATGTGACTGCAAAAGTTGAAATGGGAGCTGATGACTTGTAGAAGTCAACGTAAGGCAGTCTTGTGGTTGAAACCAAAATGGGGAAGAAGTACATCAAAGAAGTCATGCTAGTGCCTGGTTTGAAAGAAAACTTACTTAGTGTGGGACAGATGATAGAACATGATTATTACTTGGTGTTTGGAGATCACAAGGTGGAGATTTACAATGACAGTTCCTATTCCAACTTGATTGCGAGGATACAAATGAGAGGCAATCGAAGTTTCCCAATGAAATTGCAGGCTGAAATGCATCTTGCATACAAGGCTAGTGTTTGTCACTCTTCTGCAATGTGGCATAGAAGATTGGGGCATCTAAATATGAGCAGTCTGAAATTACTGCAAGAGCAGGAAATGGTTGTGGGATTGCCAGAGATTACAGCTGTTACAGAAGTTTGTGAAGGTTGTATTCTAGGCAAGCAGTGCAGAGAGTCATTTCCAAAGGAGGCCTCTACTAGAGCATCAACCTCTCTAGAGCTTGTACACAGTGATATCTGTGGTCCAATGCAAACAACTACAAAAGCTGGAAATCGATATTTTCTCACTTTCATAGATGACAGCACAAGAATGTGTTGGGTTTATTTCCTAAGACAAAAGTCTGAAACACTGAGTGTGTTCAAGAGATTCAAAGCTACTGTGGAGTTGCAAAGTGGCAATAAATTAAAGAAGCTTAGAAGTGATCGAGGAGGAGAATACACCTCAGTGGAATTTGACAGGTTCTGTGCAGATATAGGCATAGAAAGGCAGCTAACAACTCCATATACACCACAGCAAAATGGTGTAGCAGAGAGGAAAAACAGAACTATTGTAGAAATGGCAAAGTGTTTGTTGCTAGAGAAGAAGATTCCTCTTGAATTTTGGGCTGAAGCGGTTAATACTTCGGTTTACATCTTGAACAGGTGTCCAACCAAAGCTTTGAATAAGAGGACACCATTTGAAGCTTATAGTGGAAGGAAGCCTGGAGTTAAGCATCTGAAAGTGTTTGGATCATTGTGCTATGCTCATGTTCCAAGTCAACAAAGGCAGAAGCGGATTTGACAAGCAAAAGGTACATTTTCTTAGGCTATGGAAGCTATGAAAAGGGGTACAGACTTTATAGTCTTGAAACTGGAAAGATAATTGTGTCTAGAGATGTTGTGTTCAATGAAAATGCAAGCTGGGATTGGGATACATAGAAGGAAAGAAGCGTGATGATTCCAATTGCTGAACCAACTTCAAGTAAGCAAGGCCAAGAAGGAAGCAGCAGTAACTCTGACGTATAAGGTGAAGAAGGTGAAACATTTGACACTAGTGCTGAATCTAGTGATCAAGAAAGAATGCCAAGTTCTCAAGACTTTGATCACACACCTCGCAAGTACAAGAGTATTGCAGAAATCTATGAGAAATGCAATATATGCATTATAGAACCAGAGAGTTTTGAAGAGGCAGCAAAGGATGAGTCCTAGAAGAAAGCTATGGAAGATGAAATTCTGATGATAAACAAAAATAACACTTGGGAACTTGTGAATGGACCATCTGACAAACCAATTATTAGTGTTAAATGGGTCTATAAGACAAAACTGAACTTGGATGGATCTGTGCAGAAGAACAAGGCACGGCTAGTGGCAAAGGGATATTCTCAGAAGCGGAATAGACTTCAATGAGACCTTTGCACTGTGACAAGATTGGATACTGTGAGAACCTTGGTGGCTATAGCTGCACAGAGAAACTGGAAACTGTTTCAGTTGGATGTAAAGTCGGCATTTCTTAATGGAGTGCTAAATGAAGAAGTGTATGTGGATCAACCATCTGGTTTTGTGAAACAAGGAAGTGAAGATAAGGTGTATAGGCTGAAAAAGGCTTTATATGGCTTGAAACAAGCTCCAAGAGCTTGGTATGAAGAGATAAATTCCTACTTCATCAAAACTGGTTTTTATAGGAGTCCAAGTGAAGCTACATTGTACACTAAGATGTCTACAAGTGGTATTCTCATTGTATCCCTATATGTGGATGATATCATCTACACAGGAAGTTCAAAAGAAATGATGGCTGAATTCAAGAATGATATGATGAGACAATATGAAATGACTGACCTAGGATTGCTTCATCACTTCCTTGGTCTTGGAGTCCTACAAACTGATACTTGCATCTTCTTACACCAGAAGAAGTATGCAAAGACCTTGCTTGACAAGTTTGGACTCAAGGATTGCAAGTCTGTTGCAACACCATTGGCTGTGAATGAAAAATTGTCAAAGGTGGATGGAAGTGAACTAGCAGATGAGACCTTATATAGGCAAATGGTGGGGAGTTTGCTCTACCTGACTGCAACCAGACAGATATCATGTTTGCAGCAAGCCTCTTGGCTAGATTCATGCATAATCCAACCAAGAAGCACATGGGAACAGCAAAGAGAGTGCTGAGATATATTCAAGGCACTATGAATTATGGAATTGCTTATGAGAAGGGAAAAGGCAAGTGCTAATAGGTTATCTGTGATAGTGATTGGAGTGGAAGTGAAGATGACATGAGGAGCACATCCGGCTATGCATTTAACTTGGGGTCAGGAGTGTTTTCTTGGGCTTCAATCAAGCAAAGGTAGTGTTGCTTCTTTCAAAGCAGAGGCTGAGTACATGAGTGCAGAAGAAGTACTGCACAGCTATGTGGTGAGGTTTGTCCTGTGCAGACTTTGGGGAAGAGCAAGTAGAACCAACTAAATTGCTATGTGATAACACTTCAGCTATTGCTATATCAAAGAATCCAGTTCATCATCACAAGACCAGACATATTAATCGAAGGTTTCATTTCATTCGAGATGCACTTCAAGATGGTGAGATTGATCTACTATATTGCAAAACTGAAGAGCAACTTGCTGATATTTTCACCAAGCCTTTGGCAAGAGATCGGTTTGAGTATTTGAGGAAAGCTCTAGGAGTCATTTCAGCACAACACTTAGAAGGGAGTGTTGGTGTATAAGTGTGTCTACTAAAATGTAATTAGAATAGGAAGGTTCTATTCTTTAAAAGGCTGCGTTGGATCATAGTCCAAGTGTATAGCAGAGAATGTTTTAGCTTATGCCACTTGTCATTATCTCATAGGGTAGTGCATGAATGGCTAAGATTGAGTGATGTAATGAGGAATATTCTATTCCTAACGGTTTTGTCAGAATCACAATATATGCATGTTTTGGAGCTGAGCTAATTAAGATAGCCAGCTTCTTCTCCAAGCTCTCTCTCTCTCTCAGAAATTCACTGTTCTTTTTCTCTGGAAATCTCTCTGCATTTTCTTTGAATCTTATTACATTTATGATTGAATTAATATGCAAGATTATGGTCTGCATATACTAACAATTAAATTGTTTATGTTTTTCTAACTACTGTTAATTGCAATCAAAATACAGGATGTTGTTGGGCTTTTTCCGCAGTGGCAGCCACGGAAGGAATTACTCAGCTTACCACTGGTAAATTGATCTCTTTGTCCGAGCAAGAGTTGGTAGATTGTGATACAAGTGGAGAAGACCAAGGTTGTGAAGGTGGCTAGATGGACGATGCCTTTCAGTTCATCCAACAAAATCATGGGATTAGAACAGAAGTTATTTACCCCTACAACGGTGTTGATGGTACATGCAACACCAAGAAAGAAGCCACCATTGCAGCCAGGATAACTGGGTATGAAGATGTTCCTGCAAAGGGTGAAAAGGCTCTTCTTACCACTGTTTCTCAGCAACCAGTTTCTGTTGCCATTGATGCTAGTGGTTCTGATTTCCAATTCTATTCAAGTGGTGTCTACGGGAACTTGTGGAACGAGCCTAGACCATGGTGTTACTGCAGTTGGTTACGTGAGAGTGATGATGGGACCAAGCATTGGTTAGTAAAGAACTCATGGGGGACAGAATGGGGTGAAGAGGGGTACATAAGAATGCAAAGAGATTTTGATGCAGCTGAAGGACTTTGTGGCATAGCGATGTCTGCCTCTTACCCCACTGCATAGTTTTAGCATCACCTTAAACAAATTCCTACAATATATACTTTATAGATATATCCAATGATATCTTTGAACTTGTAAGTGTAATTAATAGAGATCGTATCGCTGAAAGTCACATTTTGTTAGTTAGGGGTGTATGAGAGAGGCTGGAGAGAGGATATTTTTGGGAGAATAATTGGCGCAAGGCGCTGATTATAATGGAAAAGGTGACATTCCAATAGAAGATAATAGTGAGTTTTCTATTTAGCTTGGCTCAGGGGAACCAGAAGCTGTTTTTCTGTTGTGCTACTTCTACTGGGATTCTCTGGTTTGCCAGATTGCTGCAGTGTCCTTGTCTTCTGGTGGTTTACTGATCATTGACTATATGAAGCAGGACAATGAAATTTGAACAGGAGACTAGTGCAATTCTTAGTTTCCATCAGATTTGACTGTTTGTCAGAGAGAGAGAGAGAGAGAGAGAGAGAGAGAGAGATCTTAGAAACCATTCAAACAAATCCAAAAAATTATTTCTTGAATAAATCCCCTCTGCTACAAATGCTAATCATTTTTCTACTTTTGAATCATATCTCAGTCATTAATTATATTTCAATAAAAGGACAGAAATTAGGATCATTACACAGAAATTTTGTAGAGTCTCTACCCTTACAAACTTGAACTGATCACTTTATAACATCAAAGCAGAGTCACTTCTTCACTGCTTGAACTCAAAGTTACACTTGCAGTATCAGATTGTGAAGCTCCATTATATTCTTCTGGTGGTATTGACTGAGCAACGAACGGATGAGATAAGAGCTCTTCTGCAGTTAACCTTTTACAGGGATTGAAGGCTAGGCAGATCTTTAGAAAATCCTCCCCTCCTTTGAGATTTTAGCTGGAATCTTGGGAGAGTCAAAACCAGCTTGTTCAGGAAATCCCGAGGCTTCCAACAATAACTCGTATCCCATGGGGGCTTCCCGGTGAGCATCTCAAGCACAATGCAACCAACAGACCTAATTTCAGAGGGCTGATCCTGCAACTTGTCAAGCAAAGCTTCTGGGGACAGATACATTGGAGAGCCTCTACATCCAGATCCACCGACATTTTCTTTTGTTCTCTTAGCCAATCCGAAATCGGCTATCTTTGCCACCAAACTAGTACTTCCACAACTTGTGGTGGTAGGCACAAGCAGAATGTTCTCTGGGGTCAAATCGCAGTGAACATAATCACACTGGTGAATGTGCTAACCCCTTCAAGAATTGACTTGGTATACCACCTAACCTCAGATTCCGGCAATCCACAACCGTCGGATTTCTTGATCAGATGATCAAGGCTCCGCCAGAGGCATATTCCAAGAACAAATTGTAGACCTTCTCACCATTCTCATCGGCGGTGAATTGTCCACCATAGCACTCAATAACAGAAGGGCAGCCCTTAAGTTTGATGAGCACCTCTGCCTCATGCTGGACAGACCTTAAACACGGCACCCCATTAGACGATTTCACCACCATAATTTCAGGCTACGACAAAACCGTGTTATGGGTTTCGTGGAAGTGGCAAGATGAACAGACCCATATCTTCCTCTTCCGATCAGCTTTCCTCTTACCCAGTTCACTCTATGATTACGCCTGCAATTCCTCTGCTTCTTTATGTTTACTTCTACTTTTATTTCTGCCTTTCTTTTCATGATTGATAGCTTCTTCACAACAAAATTCACAGCCCTAGTGTTTCTTGGACTCTCTCTACTATAACAACAGTGAGATAAAGGAAGGTGAAATAGGGGTTTTATGAGAGCCTTTCCATCCATGAGCCTAGCCCAAGGCTAGGGGAAAAAAAAAAAAAATTGTGTTCCAGCGGAGCAGCCCAGGCCCGGGGTGTGGGACCCACCAACTCGGCTTGCCCGGCAACCTTCAGGTCCCAAAACTTCGTCACGATGATTTGATTTTTTTCCCTGTTGCCACGGCCGCTCTCCGATCCGATTTTCCTCAAATCCAACGGCAACCAATTTTTTGCAATAAAATACTGGAAAAAATTTGAATTTTTTTAAAAAATACCCAAAAATTAATGAATTTTTTTCTATAAATACCAGCCAATTTTTTTTTAATTTATTTGAAATTTGAAATTGAAAATTTTATCCGATTATGAGATATGAATAGTATTGACATGTAGGAACCCTAAAATCTAATCCTAAAATATTATCCAAATTAATTATTGAGGTAAAAAAAATTGTGAATAAAACAAAAAAATGAATAGTAACTGCCCTTAGCAAGGGCAACGGGTGGATAAAGTCTGGGGCTCCCTTGATCTGAGACTTGGACGCCAAACTACTAAATAACAGCTGGAAAACTACAACTAGTGCTAGTTCAAAACACGTTTGAATTTAGAAACTTTTCATTTTTAACCCACAAGGATTAGGACTGTGATATTACGGTGCTAATTACAGGCTGACAAGAAAATTTGAGTTGGGTAATATCAATATAGATGAACTTTTATTTAAAAAAATTATGTTTTGCTCAAAGTAATTACATAAAACCTAGATACCAATTACACTATTAACACCAATTTGCAAATGGGAATGAAATATTGCAAATAATTATGGGTGCATTAGACAATTTTTTTTTTCAATACCCAAAAAAATTTACTTTATGTAATTTTTTTTTTTTAAACATTCTCTTTTAAAAAAAATTACTTATAAATTCTTTTTTATGAGAAATAGAAATGAAAAATTGCTGAAGAAAACCATAAAATATCCCAAGTTCAAAATTCCCCCACTCCTTTGACCATAACACAAATAATAATAACTTTTAAGTATTTTAAAATTTAAACCAACCAAAATTCTTAGCACATGAGAATGGCCCCAAGATCATCTCGGTCTTGGTAATATAACACTCAATCGTCAGAGCATTATGGCCTCACATTCATTCGAGATACAAAAGTCTTTTTGTTCAAAGCAATACTTTTAAAGAAAAATATAAAGAAAATTTACCTATCCCTCTGGTCAAAATTGTTTGTTTGATTGTGACCTTACACAAGCTTACACATATAGTTAAAATTCAAAAAAGTTATATCTTGCGATTTCAATTAAGTAAAAAACTTTGTGGCCATCAACTAGTTCTTAGGGTTCATTTGAGACTGCTTCTTTAAGAAACACTTCTATTTATAAAGCGCTTGTAACTTTTATTACAAAATGGTTAAAATTTTCATAATAAATTTAACTACTTCCTAGGAATGCACTTGAGAATGCTTCTTGAAGAAGCACACAACAAGTGCTTCTTTAGAAAGTGATTCTACGATTCAAAAACACTACTCCTTAATTTTCCAGCCAAATGGAGTCAGAGAAGCGCTTTTGGCTGTCATAAAGTGTTTTGAGCCCCTCTAGAAGCACTCCCAAAAATGTTAGTCTAGTTGACCAAACCAAAAAAAAAAAAAAAGGCTCTTAGTGTGTTGTGGTATTTATCTTTCCAATATTTCAAACATTCAAAGTTTGAATTTCCCCTCCCCATTGATTAAAAAAAAACTTTCCGCCATTTTTGCTAAAAAAATCATCATTTTAAAACTTTCAATAGCCTAACATTAACCAATTGGGTGTTTAGTTGGATTGCCTCATACCTTTGGTGTGCTCCCAAGTGGTCCTGCGTTCAAGCTCCCATGGTATCTCCTACCTCCCCTTCCTAACTTTGACAAAAAAATCCTAACATTAAAACTTAAAAGAAAGTAAAACTAGCCAACGAGGTGCAGCCTAGTGAAAAGGGCATTGATTTGCAGACCAGTGGTCTCAAGTTCGAACCCCATGACATCTTAGTAGTTTATATGTGTGAGCAACTCCCCTTCCCTTATAGTTTAGACTATCACTTATATTAAAGAAAAATGAAAAATAAGAGGCGTACAAAGAAAGGGGAAAAACTTTCATCAAGTCCTTTGAAAAAATGAAAAATAAGTATGTTTGGCATGTCCAAACATGATGAGGATGTGTTCCAAAAAAAAAAAAAAAAAACAGTTGTTGGCAATGCGATGTGTGAGTGAGCAAATGGAGAAATATCATCAATGAATGAAGTTAAGGTTTCACACCCAAAATTAATTGACAATAGGGGAGTACTCGAATTCCTTATAACTCATGATGAGTCCCTTAACTTTTTTAATGTGGGACAAATACTCTGAACAATCAAATTGAATTTGCAAAGAATGATTCTAAATTTTAAAAATAAATTTAGCTCTGAGAATCAGCGGGTGGGGTTGGTGATTTATTGTATAAGAACAGTAAGTGAATTTGGGGTTTTATGAGGAGAAAATAAAGTCGGTGGGGTTTCTCTATATGATGGTTTTTCCTTGTAACGGTCGGATTTAATTGAAGTGTTGTTTGATCGGAGACTTTGATGTCAAGCTACTAAATAACAGCTGAAAAACTACAACTACTTTTTCAAAAAGCTTTTGAATTTAGAAACTTTTTTAACCCCGTGTTGGGGTCTTTTTCCTTCGGAAGGCTTGTCCGGGCTTGTTGATTCTTGGGCCGCTATAGAGTGGTGAATCAAGCCTTTGTTGCCACTTTTTTTGAGTTAGAGAGAACTAGGCCCAAAGCATCTCGAGGGAGAAGCAAGTCCTAGGGTCCTAGGGGACTACTTTGTTCTTCTTCCAGCGGCTTCGTGTTTTGTGCTAATGTTTCCAACAACTAAATGAAGAGTTGGAGATGGTCCATTGATGTTGCACAGGCTTGGCATGAGAGTTTTCTTTGGTGAATCAAGTTACTACTATGCTTTGCATGATAGGCTTGTGGCGTGGGAGCTAAGAGAAAATGAGCATAAAGAAAGGATTAAGGCTTGAGATTTTGGGTGTTTTCAGTAGCTAGATGAAGTGCCTGCAATGTCTACATTTTCTTACCAAAAAGGTACTTAATAGCTCGCATTGATTTTGAATGAAACAACTCCAAAATGAGTTAATTACGTAATTGTGTGAAGGAAAAATTTAAAGACAAAATTGAAAATAGATCCTTTTACATGAACAATTGAAAGTATTTTATCATGAAATGTACAACAAAGTGCATCGATAAAATTGTAACACAGATCATAAGGTAATTAATTGCATATTTTGATGCATCAAATTATTCCAAAAAATGGAAAAACATTTACTTAAATATCATCATATTATAGAACAAGCATGAGGATTCTCATCACTAAAGGCAGCAGTGGTTTGATAGCCATAAGCACTAGTGGAATTTGCAGGATTTTGAGAATAGCCATGAGAAGGGCCATCGTAGCCATGCTTGTAGTAGTTGTACCATGATGAAGGCTGAGGTGCATAGTCGTTGAGTGGGCCATTGCACTGCTGATTATAATATTGATCTGTACTGAAGTTATTGTGGTCTGCGCTGTAGGGGAACTGCCACAGCTCAGCCCTACGACCAGTCTTCCGGACTGTCTTGAGAACCTTCTTCTGGTCAGCCCATCCGGTGATCGTCACCTTCTGCATGGCCATGTCTATATCAACGTTGTCCACACCTAATCCAAATCAAAGTGCAAACCATTAAGATAATAAGGTAACAAAATCAAAAATCAAAACACAGAGCTAGAAAGTCGATCTGCAACCCAGATGTGGACATCAGGAACAAAAATGTAGAACCTGAATTTCTAATTTTACTTATTCTCCCTCCTCTTGCACTCTTCCATCTCTCTCCTTTCTTTCATCCCTCTAATTTACTATCTTAATGGTGTTACATATACACCAAACTCAATTTGGTGG
Organism: Prunus mume; assembly: GCF_029339155.1. NCBI lineage: Eukaryota > Viridiplantae > Streptophyta > Magnoliopsida > Rosales > Rosaceae > Prunus > Prunus mume. Next base: position 6,710,778 of record NC_142701.1, read on the forward strand.
TGTACATATACCTTTTAGCTTTTGAAGGGCACTTCTAACCTTGCTCTCACATCCGGGGCAGTCCATATGGACTCTCATCTCTACTGTCTGAGAATTGAAAAGCATCATGTCAAAGTGGTTTTGTAATCAATAGTCAGATAATATCATCTCAACTTCATTTCATTTGTTACCCAAAAAAAAGCATAGAAACAGAGCAGAAACAGAAGTTGTCTTACCGTCATTCTGCTTTTGCAAATGGTTGAAGAAATCTTTATGAGCTTTTCTGTATGTAGCTGTATCTATGAAATTGACAGTGTATATATATATAGTTTATTATGAATTTCGTGCACCGACTTTAATCTCCTTCTACCTGTCTTGCAGGTTACAGATGGGATCTTTAAGCAAGACATTACTTAGCAAGTATCCCATATTTCGACCAATAACAAGGGGCCACCTGTCCTGCTCCATCTCCTTTATGGGATCCATTACAAGCTACAAGGTTTAGAGAGGGGCATTGACTTCGTATTTAATACTAAGTCAAATTAATTATTTCTCAGATATTAATTGTTGAATATAATGCATGACTGAAATAGTTGACCGTTGGAGTAGGAAATTTTGAGTCTAAGAAAGGCACATGTATACTGGCCAAAACTGCCGGATCATGTTTTAGTGTTTTTGGTTCTGAGACGGGACCATGTCTGATATGGGAAATATTATGGCCACATGTTAGAATGTGGTTTTAATTCTTCTAAGCATGTGTCAATGCCTTACATTTCTTCCCTTCTCAGTTCAATCAAGCGAAACCAAGCTACGCTAGATTGCCATTGGTTTTGTTGATGATGATCACTATATCCAGGTATGAATTTATTTGTTTACGTTATATAGTTTAATTTTATATGCTATGCTATAGATACGGTCATCCTAATGACTGACGAAAATGCACCCATTACAGAATTGAGATTATAAATCTAATAATTCTACTTATTTCCTTATATTCCTTTTTTGGTGGGACAAACTTCATAAGGGTCTGAATGAGTTCTAAAGTTCTAAAGTTCCATGAGTTCTAATACAAACATCCAATAACTAATCAAAACAACAAAAGTTTCATGAGTTCTAATAGACGCATGCTAGCAAGTCAGTTAACCATGACGAAGTTGACATGTCATGGTAGACCGCATGTTTGTACCCTCTAAAATCTGCTGCAGGGTCTCAACTGCTTGATAAACTTGGAAAGGCCTTGTACGCAATGCAACTGATTCCCCTAATGCCACGAGCGGCCTAGTACAGGACAACATATCCAGCAAAGAATTTGAACTTAATGCCTTAGTAAAAAGTACAAAATTGAAAAAGTTGAAGTCATAACAAATTTATAATTTTACCTCGGTGAGTCCTCTTCATATCTAAAAAACAATATTAAGTACAAACTCAATAACGAATTTGGTAGATGATCACTGAAACAAAAAACGAATTCACTAGAACAAGAAACGAATTCAGTGAGACTACCAAAAACGGAAGCAAATTCGGTGGACTACCACCAAAAACTGAAACAGATTCGGTGGACTACCACTGAAAAATGAAAACACATTCAGTGGACAGCCACTGAAAAATAGAAACAAATTCGGTGGATTCCCACTGAAACAAGGTAATTTAAGAAATGGGGTTCATGAGGGTAATTTATGAAGAAAATGGGGTGTAGTGAGTAATTTTAAATTTTACTAAAATTCAATGAGGTGTAAAGAGAATCAGGGTGCAAAGAGAAAATTTTGGGGTGCCAATAAAATCATCCTTAAGTTTATAGAGTTCAATATATTTCAATTGATTTCTATAAATTCCACATAGAGTTTGACTGATTTCCTAAGTTGATTAGAGTTCAAAAAAAAATTCCCTTTTCTTTGGGCTATTTATTGTTTTCTCATATTTTCAAAATAGAAAATTACCTTTACAAAAACAGAACGTCCAAACAGTATACATCAAAAGAAAAAAAAAAGTATATGTTTTGTTCAAATGTGCAACCAAATAAGGATTTATGTCTGCATATTTATGAAAAATAAGTAAAAACATAAAAGTTAATTCATGACCAAAAAAATGATAAGTAAATTATAATTATAAATGCATAAAAACAAATAAGTATCTGCTTCATTGCTTATCTTTAACTCCCGTCATTCATAGCATCTCTCCACATATTTGAAGATATTCCAACCCTCCATTGGTTAGCATTCACGCATTGTTGTTCTTGGGTTTGAAAAACTTGGTCATAATTATTTCCTTCACTTTCTGGTAATGATGACAATGTTGAATGGTCGTTGTTTCTTTTAATAGGAAATTCATCAAAATGACACTCCTTGCGCAGAAAATTGTGCAGCCTTGCACAAGCTAAGACTAACTCTGCTTGTGTCTTATATGGAAATGGAGGGGCAGACTTAAAAATTGTGAATCATGACTAAAATATACCGAATATTCTCTCGATTACGTTTCTCAAGGAAGCATATCTAAGATTGAACAACTCGACTGTATTTTAGGGATCACGACCTTGACCGACAAAATCCTGAAGATGATATCGAACACCTCGAAACGAAGCTAAAAATTGACGTTGATTTGGGAATCCACAATCCACTGAGAAATTTTTACCTGTATATGCGATATAAGTCCAATTAATATTTACAATATTACCTAATATAGACAAAAATAAATAAATAGGTACCTTGTGGCACTTTAAGTTCGTTCCTCCTTGATAAAGAATCATTTAACACTTTGGAATCATGAGCTGAACCCTCCCATCCGCTAAGAACATATATAGTAACTAAATAGTTCATTCTGGACCAAAAGACAAAAGTGAAAAAGCATAAAGGCACATAAAACACAAGCAATACTCACAAGTAAGACAATAAATAGGACCAAATAGTTCATTCTAAACCAAAGTTGAATAAATTCCAAACTAATAAAGTCTTAACACTTCTCCAAAATGGTAAATACTTCCAAACCAAAGTTATAAAAATAGTTTAAACCAAAATTTCAACATAATCTAAAATGGTAAACATAATCTCAAAGAACCACACTCATTCCATATTGTATAGTATCCATTCTGAGCGCTCTTCAAGTAACATTTTTAGGAACACATTTTTCATTCCAACTTATGAACCAGCCCAAGCGCTTTGTAACAAGCACGACTATCGAAGTTTGGAGTCTTCTCGATAGCATCCTAAACATTGTTGGTTTTCTCTCTCTCTTTCTCTCTTTTCTCCATTAGGCTATGCAATCCTCGAATTTTAGTGGTAATTGCAGCAATTGAATACGTGCCCACATAAATTTTTTTCTACCAGTTCTCGAGTTATGGTTTCAACTGAACTTAGTATTTTCTTTAGACTCGGTTTTAGGTTTCTTTCTTGGAGAGAGCTTTTCTAATGGAGCCTCCAAATTTGTGTCTAGAAAAGGTGATGAAGTAAAATTACCAGATGACAAAGTTTGGTATGGTGTTTCATTTTAACTTGGTACAAATGCCTCATTGGTATCCTGCAATCTGGTAGGTCTACTTTCTCCAACTTCATACTTTTTAGCATCGGTATCATCACCAAGTCCAATTGAGTTTTTCCTAGTAGTCGTTCCATTGCCAATTGCAATTACCAAATCCTCATAGTCTGCAAATGTTTCTCTTTGAAGATGCACTTGACTTAGGTGGGACTAGCAAAAACCAAAAATATAGAAGAAAAAAAATTAATAACATGCATAAAGTGTGAAAGTTATCAATGTAGAGTAATATTTAACAAAATTGAAATCTAACCTTAAAGTAATCTTGCCATACTTCTTCAGTAGTTGTGAATTTCTTTGAGACGGAGTCCCACCCAAATCCAGAACAATGATGCATAAGCTGAGTAAAACTATGATATCTTGTCTTAAACCATTTCAAACGGCTCTGATATTAAAGATAAGTTTTTTGGCATCCAAGTTTTGCATTAAGAACAGGAAGTATCTTGCTTTCTACTATTTGCTTGTTTGGCAAATCATTAGAATCGCGCTATCCACGGTTAGCAACATCAACCATTAGTTCTAACAGCATATTGCTCTCTTTCGAAGTCCATGGGTTATAAGGTGTTTTTGCTTTTCCAACAATTAATAAATAAATAAATAAGGAAAAGGCATAACCAATAAAAAAGTAGGAATGCTTACTGTATGATATGATGTATAGAAAATGACGCCATGGTTTGCTTACTCTATATATCTATCTATATATATATATAGTTCGTAATTAGTTACTTATATATCTAGCCATGGTTTGCCATCATATATATACTGTACAGAAAATGACGCCATGGTTATGTAACAGGGGTGAAAAACGCCTTTAATTTTTCGACCCTTGTCCGGCACTTAGACTCCACCTAAGTCAGCCTTCTCTTCACCTCAAAACCCGTGAGGCTTTAGAGTACACGCAGCGGAACAAATGATACCAACGCCCACAAGTGAGACTTGCCTCACGCAGGAAACTTTCGCACACACATATACGGGAAAGCTCCCAACCTTCTATTCACAATAGCAAAGGATTACAAATTTTCAGTATCAGTTGGATTACCACATCACTTGGTATCTCAACCACACACCTTCACAAGGTATTTATAAGCCTACACTATGTAGATGACACCCCCATCTACGTAGGAAACCTTGCCAACCGTTAGATTAGCCACCTAGACATGTTTTCCCTCCACAAAAACCTGTCTAGCACTCACAAGCCGTCACCTTGTAGACCACTCATGCCATCATGGGGCAGATTTTTCTCCTTAAAAATCTCTCCACTACTTGGAACATGCTGCCACTATCAAGTAACCACCCACTAATGCTCCAAGATTTGCCACAACCCGAGTTTTAAGCATGCAGCACCTCTAGCCACGTCCAACCACCCTGGACTGCTCAAAAACTGTTTTGCCCACGTCCTAGACCCACTCCAGCACGTCTCTAGCCAAACTGCCATGTTTAGCCACGTCCAGCACAATCTGCCGCGTGCATGTGCAATCTGCCTTTTGAGCGCTGCCTTGCACTGCACAGCTTGCCTTGCACGCTACCTACCTTCATGTGTGCTGCGCTGCGCAATCTGCCTTGCGCACTATGCGCTGCCTTCCTTGTGTGATGCGCTGCGCTCCTGCCATGTCTTGGCTGCCAATTCCCAGCCCAAAAGACATGTCTCCCGACCTTGTCTTGCTTTACGAGTGCACCTCCCACGCACCCTTGGCTTACCTTGGCATGGTACAAAACATCAAAACCGTCCCATGGCCTATGCCAACTTGTAAGGGTCTTACAGTTACCCACAACCAAATAAAAATTAAAAAAAATAAGGAAAGTAGAAAAAATAATTGGGATGCTTTTGTACATGGATATATATACAACAACAACAACTACTCAAAGACTATCAATCATACGATTGCAAGAAGAGGGGTATCAAAGATCATACATATATGAAAGTGTAGAAAAAGAGAATAAATTTTTTATCCCCACTTGACAGGACCCGCCCGTATTCCCCTTAAGAATCCATGGCAAACCTTGCTTCCCATTTGACATCTACCTAATGTCGACCCACTTTACTAAAAAGCCTTGTAGCCCTAATTTAAATGGATAAATAGTTCGACTTCTACCAAAATTTAGACAACATCTCCCCCGTACTTGGAACAATTCCCAAATTACCATCCCTGCAAACACCAGAACAACCCAACTTCCAACATGTACAAGGTAAGGGCATGCACAACACTTAAGACTAATCCAAAGGGCTTCACACCCTCAATCAAAACTCGAAACGAGCAAGCAGAGCATCTAAAGATTCAGTGTAAAACTAGGGGAAAGTAAAGTAGAGAAAGATAAAGGAGGAATTCCTATAGTGTGGATAACGGTGATGCCTCGACGTGGTGATCTCAACCTCAGATATCTAGGATATTTAGGACCTGTAGTCTCAATGCACATGCTCAAGAAACCTCAAACCTGGAACGTAAAATCCACATATATACATGTATACATATATATATATATATACACAGAGAGCTTCCATTGAGGGATCCCTCAAATAAGCTTATTTGAGGGACAACTCTTATAGGGCCCACTCCGGATTGTATCTCACTAATCCAAATCGTCTATTTTGTAGATACTCATTCAAAGATCATTTCTACAAAAAATAACTTGAATCCGATATCATTTGACCACTCAATAAAGTTATTGAAATTTTAGTATTTTCTAGAAGCACTGTGTTCATTGATTTTGTAAGACACAATTGGATGTCGAAATGGTTTCCGAATTGTCTAATTTTTTGTAAGGATGATCGATGAATGAAGCCCTAAAAAATAGATTGTTTGGATCATTGAAAATAAATTGTAGAGTACCCTAAAGGCATCCCTCAAATTAAATTATTTGAGGGATCCCTCAATAGAAGGGGCTGTATATATATATATAATATAAATATAACTATAAATGTACACACACCCAAAACAAACACATCACCAATATGTACCAGGGGAAACAATCCAACACAGGAATTATTTTATTAGGCTGCATGGCAGAATTCTCAATACTCATCTGGCTAGGGAATAAGTAGTCCAACCAGGGGACTATTGCTCCCCAGACACACAAGGCAGAATCCTCAATACCAGGAAGGAGTTGAATCATGCCAGTTTTAAAATCATAGTTGGGCATATTATCTGGAAAAACAATGCACGAAGGAGATGCAGTACGGCTAGGATACAAATAATCATTTAATGTTCTAACTGAAGGATTTTCACCTTGAGTAACTTGATCACCCATGGTTTCAGATTCACTAGAGGTATCAAAAAGATTTCCGAATAAAGTTTTTGATTCAGGACGTTTAGCAAATCTTCCTAGATGATCTCTATATCGCATGTAAATTCAAATAAATAAATAAAAAGGAAAGTGTACCTAATGTAAAGAAAATCTTGCGGTCTTCATAAAGCCGCTCCTTGCAAAGACGCCAAAAATTGCTTGCTTAACCCAAGTGCAGGTCTCGCGCAATAGTAAATCTCATAAGTCAAGTATCGTATCCACAGAGAGCGGTCTTAAAGTGCACAAAATATGTAAGATAACTGCAACAAGAATAATATGATTAAAAGATTAGAAGAAAGTTCAATAATAATAAAACACTAAGACGTCGGGGTTCCACCTTCAAAATACATATGTAATCCCGTTAGTTTGATTCTCACTATGATTGTTCACAATTAAAACCCAATTTAATTTCGTTTAGAGAGAATTTCAAGTATAACCTGTACCTACAACAACAACCTATCAAGAAATAATTTCAATGAAATCAAAGCAATCTACTAATTTTTCTCAAATCTTAAAAGCATGGATGTTTTTACTAAACTATTGGAAAAGCTTGACTAAACCTATGAATAAGATTATCAAGCACCCATCAATCGATCAAAGAGAAAAACTAAAATTAAATTGAACAAATCCATAAATAAGAATTTAACATTAAAGCTCCAAGTTGAAGCCTGCTAATGAGACCATTAGAATTCACATGCCAGAGGAAGTCTTTGGCACTGATCATGATACCTGGCTCTTGAGTAAAGACATTTTACAGTTTGCTTCTGTGGTTGAGATTGGATCCACAGTGATTGCAGTATACATGAGGTAATTCTAGAAATCCAATTTTGTTTTTTTTACATTTCCTTTCTTTTAAATTAAAATCTCATTTAATTGAATTTCATATGTTTAATTAGGTACTTATTTAACTATTTAAAAATGGCAAATATGGTAAACCTTATTGGCCTTGTGAACCCTGGACAAGTCAGCTCTCAATCTAGAACGTTATCTCACCATTCAAAACATCTCTCAGAATGCCTAAAAAACGCAGATGGGGATCAATTTTACTTGCCTTATAATCTAGGGTTAGTCCCCTTCTATACTTGGTCCCTTGTAATATTTTTTTTGTAAGTATATTTAATATATATGGATCATTTTGTGTAGGGGTCATTAGGTGTTAATAATTGTGAGATCAGCTAAGGAGACTGTCTATTACATGGATTCATTGCCAAAACCGCTCTGTTGATGAGGACATGAGAAATATAGTGAATACGTAAGTATATTAACGAAAAAGTAAGATTTTTTATTTATGCATTTGAATGATAGACGGATTTTTCAAATACCGACGTTGTAGTGAAAATACAACGACGGTATATTATAACCGACGTTTGAAATCATTTACAACGTCAGTATTTTTTTGAAACCATCGTCTTAATTGAAATATCATGTCATTTGTGTTTTTCATTTTAGGACGTTTTAATTTTTTATGTTCAACTTTAAAATTTAAAAACAATTTTGGTTATACGTCGTTTTTCTTCGTCACCGACGTTAGAATGATACACAACGACAGTTCTTATTTTCGCCGTTTGAACTAAAATACGACGTCATTTGTTTTAACAAACCGTCGTCTTCACTTATTTACCACGACGGTTAATATTTTTTAATGCTGATTTTTAGTTTTGTCATTAACACTTTTTGTTTTCTTGAAACAGTTCAATCAAAATGTATAACTCTCACACAGGCAAACAATCATCACGTAAATCACCCATATGGAAAAATCTACAAGGCACTCCTAGACAACCAACAAATGTAGAGTGTGGCTATTACATGATGTGTTTCATGAGACATATAATTCATGATCCAGGCTTAGCATTTGAGAAGAAGGTAAAATTTAAAATATAATTTCTTTGTTTTAATACCACGACGTTTTCTTTTGAAACCGTCATTTTAATATTTATAACACGTCAATTTTTGTTCTTTATTTGCAGTTTGACAAGAAAAAGGAAACAGTTGTGTATACTCAAGAACATATTGACGACGTCAGGCTGGAATGGGTAGAATTTGTGAACGACAGAACAATAAGTGATATAATTTATTTTTAAAATGTTTAGGTTTATTTTAATTTTTTATAATGTATATAAACATATTTTTGGTAATTAATTGAACATTCATCAAAAAAATCAAATGAAATATATTTTTGTTTCTAGTTTTTTTTTTTGGATAAAATATTTATGTCATTAAATGAAATAAAATGAAAATATATCATAAAAATTTAAATTAAATTCCAAAAACCGACGTCTCATTCTTATTTATACGTCTCATATCTATGAACAACCGCCGTCTTGAAGTAGAGGGAAAGAAAACATCGACTACATTTCTCAAAAACGTCATGTAAGGTTGATATACACGAAGGTTAATATAAACATACGACGTCCGTTAGTACAACAGAGAGGACGTGTTAAAAGAGTACAACGTCGGTTACAAGGTAAAACGTGACGTTGTATATCTAAACAATGTCGTCATTAACATAATAATCGACGATGTAAATTCTACTTACATCGGTTATTAAGAAAAGGTTGACGTAGTAACATACTAATCACGACGAGGAGTACATTATGACGTCTAGTGTTTCTAGGACGGCGTTATGTGTTATGTACCGTCGTTGTAAACCGATGCAACGTCGGTTATGTACATTTGTCATTTAATTTTTGTATGACTTTTATATTTTATTCCTAACATTCATAATAATTTCAAAACAAATTCCATAGAATAAACTGACAACTACCATGCACTCATTGAAAAATTTTATCTCCCCTAAATGTTTAAAAATTTTAATTTTTAAAATATTTTAATTTGTATTTATTTACTAATATTCATAATATATTAAAAAAATCCAAAAATTAAACCGACAAATTCTATGCACTCATTGAGGCAATATATCCCCCCTACATGCCTGAAAATTTAAATGTTAGATTTCAAAATTAGAAGTGATAACAAAAGTCAAAAGGATTTAGAGACAAAGCACAATAGTCATATACTTTCCATAACATAACCATAAGGTTTATGTGATCTATTGGTGGTCATAAAATTTAAAATTATTTAATATGGATATTAGCCTACTAATATAGAAGTCATTGTTGTAAGGAGTCCGTAACAATTTTCGGTTCATTTTACTCATACTTGTGTATTTTTTTATAATTATTGTAAAATTTAGGGTTTAGGGTTTAGGGTTTAGGGTTTAGGTTTTATTGAAATGACGCCGGTTTCTCTCTCACTTTTTGGTCAATTACGCGCTTTCGAATCCCAGGAAACGCAAAGCAAATCTAATTATTGAATACTTTAGACGCCGGTTTTTGTATAGGCGACGTCAAAATGCTTTACAACGGCGTCGGTGTAACATAACCGCCATTGTAAGTTTGAAATACAACGACGACTGGGTTGTATTTACCGTCGTATTTAATAAACGCGGTCCTTTGAAATTTTTTACTGGGATCTAAAATTTTCAGAATTTTCCTTTAACCTTAAAGTATTTCATTCTCTTTCTTCAACGTAAATTTGTCTTAAAGTTTTCGCTCTCTCTCAAAGCATTGGGTATATTCTCTGAGCTCTCTCAAGCATTTGATATTTTCTCTCAGCTCTCTCAATATCCATGTACGTATATTCTCTCAGCTCTCTCTCAATATTCTCTTATTAGTTTGTATATATATTCTCTCAAATCTCTCTAAATATTCTGTTAGTTTGTATATTCTCTCAGCTTTGGTTTCTTAATACGGGTTCTTTTATGTTTTGAGAGCTATGGGTTCTTGATGGGAGCTATATATGGGTTCTTGAAAAGGAATGGAGATGGAAGAATTAGGCTTTGGTTTTTTGTAAGCCACGAAGACGGTTGGTGGGACCAACCATCATCTAAATTTTTATTATACGTCGGCTTTTTATTTACTACTGCCGTCAACCCTAACCTTAACAAATATCTTGTTAGTTGCTTAAAGACGATGGTAAATAGACATGCCGTCGTCTTAATCTATGTTACGCGACTATTATTTTGTAAAAACCGTCGTCTGATTCTTGTGGAATTTTTTTTCCACTTTGTTCTCTTCTCTGTCAATATAGTATTGTTTGTTGGTCTTTTCACTTTATCATATGTGTGATTTTATAGTGTGTGAGATGGATAAGTCATGGATGCATGCGGATAGAAGATCAAAGGCATATGAGTTAGGTGTGGAAAGATCTTTGAATTTTTATGTAGAAAATCTTGAAAATACAACTCATATTCATTGTCCATGTGTTAAATGTGGGAATATTCGATTGTTTGGAGTTGGAATTATAAGGGACCACTTATACTTTACTGGAATTGACAAAAGCTATAAGATTTGGACATGGCACGGAGAACCTTGGGAATGGACTACTAATGCTAGTAGAAATGTGGAAGAAGATGAGCAAAGTAGGTTCAGTTTTGTTTATGAAGAAGTAGGGATGGATGATAATGATTTAGGCGATATTGGATTTGATCCTTATGAGTTTGCCAATGTGATTGGAGATGGAGATCAACCCTTATACCCTGGTAGCAGTAAGTACACGATGTTGTCGGCTTTGGTAAAAGTCAAAGGACTTTGATCAATAACAACTTCTACATGGATTTCACCCAACATCTACATGGATTTCACCCAACATCTCTCATAAGAATTGGACTTATGCCAAATTTTCTATAAAATGGAGAAGAAAACTAGGTTTTGAAGAAAATAAATCCTAGCATTGAAAAGACATGAAATCCAAATCTTGCGAGATATATTGAAATATGAAAAAAAAGGTTTTTAGATAATTACCATATTAACGCCATCTCCAAATTAAAATGTAAAAATTTGTTTGGTCAAGATTAGGATCTTTCCAAGCGACAAGTCCTTACTCTTTCCTAAGTTATAGGTAAATGAAGTTTCTAAAATTTAACAAAAAGATAAGAAAGAAAAAATGATAAACCAATCTGGAAATTATGTTATTGGTTAGCTAGTAGCTTGGTCTTCACGTCACAAATGAAAACCTGATAAGCATCAATTAAACCTGACCGACTTTATACCCTAAACCACACATTCGATGCATCTTCCAATGCCCTAGAGTAAACTATAAAGCATTACAGAGCACAATCAAGCAGCCGCTAATTCTGTCAGAAAGACAAGCTTATTTCCTTGTGGAGAAAACAAAGAACTACTGAGTGAAGAAGAATAATGAAAAGAAAGGTAGAAGAAAAATTAGACGGAGAAAAGCACAGCATGTGCAGTCATGGAGTGCACTGGTTGAGAGGGAAGTTGATTGGAAAAGGAAGCTATGGTTCTGTTTTTCTTGCTACTCCCAGGAAACCAACAAAGGATGAGCATAGCCGCCGTATGCTCAATTTGCGAGAAATGATGGCGGTGAAATCAGCGAAGGTCTCTGCTTCTGAGTCCATTAAACATGAGTCAGACGTTCTCCTTGAGATCAAGGGTTGCCCTTTCATTATCGAGCGCTTGGGTGAAGAGACCACGACCACAGACAAAGGTGACATGGTCTACAACTTGTTGTTAGAATTTGCTTCCGGAGGAACCCTAGATGGTCTCATACATAAATCCAAAGGTCATAAATTACCCGAATATGATGTTAGAAGATACACAAGGTCAATTCTTGAAGGGATTCAACACATTCACAAGTGTGACTATGTTCACTGCGATTTGAAGCCGGACAACATTTTGCTTGTGCCTACCACCACAACTAGTTCTGGTGGTACTAGTTTTGTAGCCAAGATTGCAGATTTTGGACTCGCTAAGAAAACCAAGGTGAATTACAGTCGATGGAGAGGCACGCCTAGGTATCTGTCCCCAGAGGCCTTTATTAATAACAAACAAGATCAGTCCTCTGATATTTGGTCTCTAGGTTGTATTGTGTTTGAGATGCTAACCGGCAAGTCGCCCTGGAATTTGAAGCCTGGTTACAATCCAAACAATCTCGCTGACGTGTTGATGTTTGATCATCTACGTACTTGCAAAATTCCGACTGGAATCTCAGATGTGGCCATGGATTTTCTCAAGAGTTGCCTTGCGATAAACAGCAGGGAAAGATTAACAGCGGAAAGTCTCTTATCTCTTCCATTCGTAGCACAGCCACAATCATCAAAAGAGGGTCATACCAAGGTGAAGCTGGTTAACTCTTTTTTGGGCTACGCATCTGGTGTATGTTGCTTCAAACCGAGCTCAGATTACCATGCAAACTCTGCCATTGTACAATGAAAGCATCTTTCCCTGCCGGATTTCGGTATTCCAGCTAGGTTGTTTGTTGTTGTATTCCTTTTTTGTTTGTAATATGAATCAATTCAAATCAATCATGTCAAGTCTGTAACCACAAAAGTGTACAAACATATAATTCAAGTTTTTATCGAAATATCTGTGTACTTTTAATGGTCTCAATATAGTAATATTACAGCAACTGAGACAAGCTGTCTATTATGCCTTTAAAATAGCTTCACTTCCATTTCTATTATGCCTTTAAGATGATATTTTGGAAGAATAATTGGATGAAGGATATGATTTGTGGGGGGACTGATGATATTTTAGAACATAAATGGATATCTATAATGATTTGACTGGTGATAGCGAGTCTTCTATTTCATGTGGTTATGAATGTATATAGCTTGGCTCAGAGAAATTTTGTGATTTTTTTGTTGTGCTACTTCTACTGGGATTCTCTGGTTTTCCAATTGCTGCAGTGTCCTTCTCTTCTGGTGGTTAACTGATCATTGACTACATGAAGCAGGACAATGAAATTTGATGCAGGAGAGACTAGTGGAATTCGAAAACTTATACGCACAAATTAAACTTCTATCAATGGAGTTTTGAAAAAAAAAACAAATAAAGCATATAAGATTTTACTCAGTTTGTCAACATTATCACATTAAACATTCACTTCTGTAGCAACACAAAGGAGAGAGAGAGAGAGTCTGAGAAACCATTGTCGTACAGTTACTAGGTACAGTTACTTGTTGACAAGGAGAACGCATTGTCGTACTATGTACCTTTCGTATGCATACAACATTCCTTGTCCAACAGCTCTCATCGTCAAGATTGCTTTTGTTTGGGTCCTCTTAAAAGTTTCAAATAATGTGCGAATTCACGATGCAAGGAATATGATATGCATACGAAAGGTACGTAGTACAACAATGTGGTCTCTCTGTCAACAATCAACTGTACCTGAATTGGGGGAAGATTGTAGGGCAGTGTTCGAGATAAAAAGGAATGATATCTTCAACAGCATACAAGGGACGATTATTTTCATATGGGGTAGTGAGCATGGCCGCTAGAAGGCCACCTGCGCTCGTCCCTGCAACCACATGAAAATAATATGCAAGTTACATGCTTACGATCCAGCTTCTGCATATATATAGCCAACAAGTACTAAAGCAAAAAAATTAGTCATATTAAAAACAAACATGAGAAACACACCAACATCAAAATTTGAGAAGTGCAACAAACATGCTAGCTAGGTGTAGCACCACGTATCTAAACTTTACAATTTTCTTTATTTCTTGTTTTTAATAAGTGGGGACAAAAATTGTGAGAATAGCACTGAATAGCTAGGTATTAGAGTCCTCATAGTTTAGGCGTTTAGCAAGTAACTTACCGTGGCATCAAAAGAGCTATAAATCTTGCAAGTCAACATCATAATAGCAGATTAATTTGTACGGCACGACACAAAGATGTAAAGAAAGGCCATTATGTTCTCTATATAATTAAAGTACTGCAGAGCAGTCTAGTATTTCAGTACACCTGCTCATTGATTCATTTACCTTATCAAATCCTAGCTGCTTTGCCACTAGCACTAGCTTCAATGGAATTGATTAACAACCAGCTGTGCAAATGATCTATATGTTTCGGCTTGATCCTCTTGACGGGTGCTTGGTCTTGTGAAGCCACTTTTTGCAGTCTCCAAGATGCATCAATGGGTGGGAGATATGAGCAATGACTTGCTCGTTATGGCTGCGTATATAACGAGAAGCGATTCAATATATTTAAAGAAAACGTAGCGTTTATCGAATCTTCCAATAAGGATGCGAAGAAATCTTACAAATTGAGCATCAATTGCACACCTTACAAATGAAGAATTCAAAGCCTTAAGAAATGGATTCAAGGGGCATGAATGTTCCACAAAGAATACTTCTCTCAAATACAGGATGTTGTTGGGCTTTTTCCGCAGTGGCAACCACGGAAGGAATTACTCAGCTTACCACTGGTAAATTGATCTCTTTGTCCGAGCAAGAGTTGGTAGATTGTAATACAAGTGTAGAAGACCAAGATTGTGAAGGTGGCTAGATGGACGATGCCTTTCAGCTCATCCAACAAAATCATGGGATTAGAACGGAAGTTATTTACCCCTACAACGGTGTTGATGGTACATGCAACACCAAGAAAGAAGCCACCATTGCAGCCAGGATAACTGGGTAATGTTCCTGCAAAGAGTGAAAAGGCTCTTCTTACCACTGTTTCTCAGCAACCAGTTTCTGTTGCCATTGATGCTAGTGGTTCTGATTTCCAATTCTATTCAAGTGGTGTCTACGGGAACTTGTGGAACGAGCCTAGACCATGGTGTTACTGCAGTTGGTTACAGCGAGAGTGATGATGGGACCAAGTATTGGTTAGTAAAGAACTCATGGGGGACAGAATGGGGTGAAGAGGGGTACATAAGAATGCAAAGAGATTTTGATGCAGCTGAAGGACTTTGTGGCATAGCGATGTCTGCCTCTTACCCCACTGCATAGTTTTAGCATCACCTTAAACAAATTCCTACAATATATACTTTATAGATATATCCAATGATATCTTTGAACTTGTAAGTGTAATTAATAGAGATCGTATCGCTGAAAGTCACATTTTGTTAGTTAGGGGTGTATGAGAGAGGCTGGAGAGAGGATATTTTTGGGAGAATAATTGGCTCAAGGCACTGATTATAATGGAAGGTGACATTCCAATAGAAGATAATAGTGAGTTTTCTATTTAGCTTGGCTCAGAGGAACCAGAAGCTTTTTTTCTGTTGTGCTACTTCTACTGGGCAACGAAAACAGATTCGGTGGACTACCACTGAAAAACGAAAACACATTCAATGGACAGCCACTGAAAAACAGAAACAAATTCGGTGGATTCCCACTGAAACAAGGTTATTTAAGAAATGGGGTTCATGAGGGTAATTTATGAAGAAAATGGGGTGTAGTGAGTAATTTTAAATTTTACTAAAATTCAATGAGGTGTAAAGAGAATGTGGGGTGCAAAGAGCAAATTTTGGGGTGCCAATAAAATCATCCTTAAGTTTATGGAGTTCAATATATTTCAATTGATTTCTATAAATTCCACATAGAGTTTGACTGATTTCCTAAGTTGATTAGAGTTCAAAAAAAAAAAATTCCCTTTTCTTTGGGCTATTTATTGTTTTCCATATTTTCAAAATAGAAAATTACCTTTACAAAAACAGAACGTCCAAACAGTATACATCAAAAGAAAATAAGAAAAAAGAGAGTATATGCTTTGTTCAAATGTGCAACCAAATAAGGATTTATGTCTGCATATTTATGAAAAATGAGTAAAAACATAAAAGTTAATTCATGACCAAAAAAATGATAAGTAAATTATAATTATAAATGCATAAAAACAAATAAGTATCTGCTTCATTGCTTATCTTTAACTCCCGTCATTCATAGCATCTCTCTACATATTTGAAGATATTCCAACCCTCCATTGGTTAGCATTCACGCATTGTTGTTCTTGGGTTTGAAAAACTTGGTCATAATTATTTCCTTCATTTTCTAGTAATGATGACAATGTTGAATGGTTGTTGTTTCCTTTAATAGGAAATTCATCAAAATGACACTCCTTGCGCAGAAAATTGTGCAACCTTGCACAAGCTAAGACTAACTCTGCTTGTGTCTTATATGGAAATGGAGGGGCAGACTTAAAAATTGTGAATCATGACTAAAATATACCGAATATTCTCTCGATTACGTTTCTCAAGGAAGCATATCTAAGATTGAACAACTCGACTGCATTTTAGGGATCACGACCTTGACCGACAAAATCCTGAAGATGATATCGAACACCTCAAAACGAAGCTAAAAATTGACGTTGATTTGGGAATCCACAATCCACTGAGAAATCTTTATCTGTATATGCGATATAAGTCCAATTAATATTTACAATACTACCTAATATAGACAAAAATAAATAAATATGTACCTTGTGGCACTTTAAGTTCGTTCCTTCTTGATAAAGAATCATTTAACACATTGGAATCATGAGCTGAACCCTCTCATTCACTAAGAACATATATAGTAACCAAATAGTTCATTCTGAACCAAAAGACAAAAGTGAAAAAGCATAAAGGCACATAAAACACAAGCAATACTCACAAGTAAGACAATAAATAGGACCAAATAGTTCCTTCTAAACCAAAGTTGAATAAATTCCAAACTAATAAAGTCTTAACACTTCTCCAAAATGGTAAATACTTCCAAACCAAAGTTATAAAAATAGTTTAAACCAAAATTTCAACATAATCTAAAATGGTAAACATAATCTCAAAGAACCACACTCATTCCATATTGTGTAGTATCCATTCTGAGCGCTCTTCAAGTAACATTTCTAGGAACACATTTTTCATTCCCAACTTATGAACCAGCCCAAGCGCTTTGTAACAAGCACGACTATCGAAGTTTGGAGTCTTCTTGATAGCATCCTAAACATTGTTGGTTTTCTCTCTCTCTTTCTCTCTTTTCTCCATTAGGCTATGCAATCCTCGAATTTCAATGGTAATTGCAGCAATTGAATACATGCCCACATAAATTTTTTTCCACCAATTCTCGAATTATGGTCTCAACTGAACTTAGTATTTTCTTCAGACTCGGTTTTAGGTTTCTTTCTTGGAGAGAGCTTTTCTAATGGAGCCTCCAAATTTGTGTCTAGAAAAGGTGATGAAGTAAAATTACCAGATGACAAAGTTCGGTATGGTGTTTCATTTTAACTTGGTACAAATGCCTCATTGGTATCCTGCAATCTAGTAGGTCTACTTTCTCCAACTTCATACATTTTAGCATCGGTATCATCACCAAGTCCAATTGAGTTTTTCCCAGTAGTCGTTCCATTGCCAATTGCAATTACCAAATCCTCAGTCTGCAAATGTTTCTCTTTGAAGATGCACTTGACTTAGGTGGGACTAGCAAAAACCAAAAATATAGAAGAAAAAAAATTAATAACATGCATAAAGTGTGAAAGTTATCAATGTAGAGTAATATTTAACAAAATTGAAATCTAACCTTAAAGTAATCTTGCCATACTTCTTCAGTAGTTGTGAATTTCTTTGAGATGGAGTCTCACCCAAATCCAGAACAATGACGCATAAGCTGAGTAAAACTATAATATCTTGTCTTAAACCATTTCAAACGGCTCTGATATTAAAGATAAGTTTGTTGGCATCCAAGTTTTGCATTAAGAACAGGAAGTATCTTGCTTTCTACTATTTGCTTGTTTGGCAAATCATTAGAATTGCACTATCCACGGTTAGCAACATCAACCATTAGTTCTAATAGCATATTGCTCTCTTTCGAAGTCCATGCATGGGTTATAAGGTGTTTTGCTTTTCCTTGTTTGAATCTCCTATTTATAATGTTACTAGATAATACATGCAATTTTTAATTAGTTCATAAGAAAAAATATATATATGAATATTATTTTTTCCTTTCATTTTGGCGGGAACTATATATATATATATATATATATATACATTTAGGAGCTCAAATCAATGGGCCAGCCGGGCTTTAAAGAGGAGAGAGAAAATATCGGGCCAGGCCGGGTTTTTAGAAATTTCAAAGCCTAAGCCCAACCCATGAGCTGGGCTTGAGAAAGCCCATCTGGTCGGGCTGGGCTAAGCCCAACGAGCCAGGCCGAGCGGGCCTACTTCATTCGAAAAAAATCATAAACTTAATCATAAGGGCATTTTAGTCCAAATTTGAGATTAAACTTACTTAATTCCAATATTTTCACATCAAACCAAATTCATAAAACACCCAATAAAGTCACACAACTTAATAAGATTTTCCACAAAAATAATAAAACAAGTATTATTTTTGAGGTTATTACATAATTAGACCGTAATATGTTTTAAGAAATAATTTTAAAGAATAATAAGTATAAAAAAAATATTTTTTTCAAAGGATGGTATGAATAAATATGCAAATGTTTGGTGATGTGTTCAAGAAAAGCATTATTATGTTTGGTGGTACAATTATGTTTCGTGATATGATTATATTTGGTGATATGATATGTTGTTCATCTTATTTATATATATATACTTGTTGTATTAATAATTGACACAAATTAATGTGCTAATCATCCAATTATAAACTAGGAATGAGTAAAGAAAAGTAAATGAAACGAAACAAATTATATATGTGATTTAAGTCATATAATCCTAATCATAAACTCTTATTTATACATAATTATATATGTATGCGGGCCTAACGGGCCGGGCTTTTGTAGGCAGGCCGGGCTGGGCTTTCTTGGCTTAATCGGGCCGGGCCTATGGCGGGCTGGGCTCAGACACCTAAGCCTAAGCCTTTGCCCAAGGCAGCTGGGCCATCTCAAAGCCCATAATGGGCCAAGCGGGCCCCCATCGGCCCATAAGCCCACGGGCCAAATGATGAGGCCTATATACATTGTAGATTGATAAAGAAGGCCATTATATATAATTGTTGCTATCATATATATATATATATATATATATATTGTACATAAACAAATACCATATAACAACAATTAATAAATAAATAAATAAGGAAAAGGCATAACCAATAAAAAAGTAGGAATGCTTACTGTATGATATGATGTCTAGAAAACGACGCCATGGTTTACTTACTCTATATATCTATATATATATATATATATATATATATATCTAGTTCGTAATTAGTTACTTATATATCTAGCCATGGTTTGCCATCATATATATACTGTACAGAAAATGACGCCATGGTTATCTTATGTGAGGGTGAAAAACGCCTTTAATTTTTCGACCCTTGTCCGGCACTTAGACTCCACCTAAGTCAGCCTTCTCTTCACCTCAAAACCCGTGAGGCTTCAGAGTACACACAGCGGAACAAGTGATACCAACGCCCACAAGTAAGACTTGCCTCATTCAGGAAACTTTCGCACGCACATATACGGGAAAGCTCCCAACCTTATATTCACAATAGCAAAGGATTACAAATTTTCAGTTTCAGTTGGATTACCACATCACTTGGTATCTCAACCACACACCTTCACAAGGTATTTATAAGCCTACACTATGTAGATGACACCCCCATCTACCTAGGAAACCTTGCCAACCGTTAGACCTGGACATGTTTTCCCTCCACAAAAACCTGTCTAGCACTCACAAGCCACCACCTTGTAGCCCACTCATGTCATCATGGGGCAGATTTTTCTCCTTAAAAATCTCCCCACTACTTGGAACATGCTGCCACTATCAAGTAACCACCCACTAATGCTCCAAGATATGCCACAACTCGAGTTTTAAGCATGTTGCACCTTTAGCCACGTCCAACCACTCATGGACTGCTCAAAAACCGTTTTGCCCACGTCCTAGACCCACTCAAGCACGTCTCTAGCCAAACTGCCACGTTCAGCCACGTCCAGCACAATCTGCCCGCGTGCACTGTGCAATCTACCTTGTGCGTTGAGCGCTGCCTTGCACTGTGCAGCTTGCCTTGCACGCTACGCTACCTTCCTTGTGTGCTGCGCTACGCTCCTGCCATGTCTTGGCTGCCAATTCCCAGCCCAAAACACATGTCTTCCGACCTTGTCTTGCTTTACGAGTGCACCTCCCACGCACCCTTGGCTTGCCTTGGCATGGTGCAAAACATCAAAATCGTGCCATGGCCTATGCCAACTTGTAAGGGTCTCACAATTACCCACAACCAAATGAAAAATAAAAAAAATAAGGAAAGTAGAAAAAATAATTGGGATGCCTTTGTACATGGATATATATACAACAACAACAACTATTCAAAGACTATCAATCATAAGATTGCAAGGAGAGGGGTATCAAAGATCATACATATATGAAAGTGTAGAAAAAGAGAATAAATTTTTTATCCCCACTTGACAGGACCCGCCCCGTATTCCCCCTAAGAATCCATGGCAAACCTTGCTTCCCGTTCGACATCTACCCAATGTCGGACCGACTTTACTAAACAGCCTTGTAGCCCTAATTTAAATGGATAAACAGTTTGACTTCTACCAAAATTTAGACAGTATCTCCCAGTACTTGGAACAATTCCCAAATTACCGTCCCTGCAAACACCAGAACAACCCAACTTCCAACATGTACAAGGTAAAGGCATGCACAACACTTAAGACTAATCCAAAGGGCTTCACACTCTCAACCAAAACTCAAACGAGCAAGCAGAGCATCTAAAGATTCAGTTTAAAACTAGGGGAAAGTAAAGTAGAGAAAGATAAAGGAGGAATTCCTACAGTGTGGATAATGGTGATGCCTCGACGTGGTGGTCTCGACCTCAGATATCTAGGATATTTAGGACTTGTAGTCTCAATACACATGCTCAAGAAACCGCAAACCTGGAAAGTAAAATCCACATATATACACGTATACATATATATATATATATACAGAGCTTCTATTGAGGGATCCATCAAATAAGCTTATTTGAGGGACAACCCTTATAGGGCCTACTCTGGATTGTATCTCACTAATCCAAATCGTCTATTTTGTAGATACTCATTCAAAGATCATTTTTACAAAAAATAACTTGAATCCGATATCATTTGACCACTCAATAAAGTTATTGAAATTTTAGTATTTTCTAGAAGCACTGTGTTCATTGATTTTGTAAGACACAATTGGATGTTGAAATGGTTTCCGAATTGTCTAATTTTTTGTAAGGATGATCGATGAATGAAGACCTAAAAATAGATTGTTTGGATCATTGGAAAATAAATTGTAGAGTACCCTAAAGGGCATCCCTCAAATTAAATTATTTGAGGAATCCTTCAATATAAGGGGACTGTATATATATATATATATATATAATATAAATATAACTATAAATGTACACACACCCAAAACAAACACATCACCAATATGTACCGGGGGAAACAATCCAACACAGGAATTGTTTTATTAGGCCACATGGCAGAATTCTCAATACTCGTCTGGCTAGGGAATGAGTAGTCCAACCAAGGGACCATTGCTCCCCAGACACACACAGTAGAATCCTCAATACCAGGAAGGAGTTGAATCATGCCAGTTTTAAAATCATAGTTGGGCATATTATCTGGAAAAACAATGCATGAAGAAGATGCAGTACGGCTAGGATGCAAATAATCATTTAATGTTCTAACTGAAGGATTTTCACCTTGATTAACTTGATCACCCATGGTTTCAGATTCACTAGAGGTATTAAAAAGATTTCCGAATAAAGTTTTTGATTCAGGACGTTTAGCAAATCTTCCTAGATGATCTCTATATCGCATGTAAATTCAAATAAATAAATAAAAAGGAAAGAGTGTACCTAATGTAAAGAAAATCTTGCGCTCTTCATAAAGCCACTTCCGGGCAAAGACGCCAAAAGTTGCTTGCTTAACCCAAGTGCAGGTCTCGCGCAATAGTAAATCTCGTAAGTCAAGTATCGTATCCACAGAGAGCGGTGTTAAAGTGCACAAAATATGTAAGATAACTACAACAAGAATAATATGATTAAAAGATTAGAAGAAAGTTCAATAATAATAAAACACTAAGACGTCGGGGTTCCACCTTCAAAATACATATGTAATCCCGTTAGTTTGATTCTCACTATGATTGTTCACAATTAAAACCCAATTTGATTTCGTTTAGAGAGAATTTCAAGTATAACCTGTACCTACAACAACAACCTATCAAGAAATAATTTCAATGAAATCAAAGCAATCTACTAATTTTTCTCAAATCTTAAAAGCATGGATGTTTTTACTAAACTATAGGAAAAGCTTGACTAAACCTATGAATAAGATTATCAAGCACCCATCAATCGATCAAAGAGAAAAACTAAAATTAAATTGAACAAATCCATAAATAAGAATTTAACATTAAAGCTCCATTAGAATCAAACTAACGAAACCACATAGTATCTCGAAGGCTTTCCCCCTAGCCTTAGCTAGGGAGTTAGTTCTCCATAACAAAGAAAAATAACTCTAGAAAAACAAAGTGTTTTGGGCCAAAAAGTAGAATATCTGAGACAGAGCAAGTAGCTCCCTTTTATATCCATGAAACCCTAACCACTTAGGATTTATTTTCCTCCTTGAATTTAACTTCTCCACAGTCTTATGCATGCACGTCAGCTTCCTCTTTTGATAAGTCATGGTCTCTTACTTAGCACATGATGAGTCTCCAATCAATTAGCTTAGTTTTCTCTTTTATTTCATCTCTTTTGCACTCCAATAAGCTGCCCACATAATTCCAATATTATTTGCCTACATAAAATTGGCCAAAGTCAATGCAAAATAATATTGAACTTTATTTGAAAAATTAAAAATATAGTAGACCAAAATAAATAAATTAGTAAATAAATAAGCTCTAAGGGTACATTTTAGGGACATAAATGATGCACTTCTCAGCTATTATAACTTTCATTGAGGGATCCTTCAAATAAGCTTATTTGAGGGACAACCCTTATAGAGCCCACTCCGAATTGTATCTCACTAATTCAAATTGTCTATTTCGTGGATACTCATTCAAAGATCATCTCTACAAAAAATAACTTGAATTCGAT
Source organism: Prunus mume (assembly GCF_029339155.1). Lineage (NCBI taxonomy): Eukaryota > Viridiplantae > Streptophyta > Magnoliopsida > Rosales > Rosaceae > Prunus > Prunus mume. Next base: position 6,734,368 of record NC_142701.1, read on the forward strand.
ATCATTTGACCACTCAATGAAGTTATTGAAATTTTAGTACTTTCTAGAAGCACCGTGTTCATTGATTTTGAAGGACACAATTGGATGTCGAAACAGTTTCCAATTTGTCTAATTTTTTATAAGGATGATCGATGAATGAAGACCTTAAAAATAGGTTGTTTGGATCATTGGAAAACAAATTGTAGGGTACCCTAAAGGGCATCCCTCAAATTAAATTATTTGAGGGATCCCTCAATAGAAGGGGACCGTATATATATAATATAAATATAACTATACATGTACATGCACCCTAAACAAACACATCACCAATATGTACCAAGGGAAACAATCCAACACGGAAATTGTTTTACTAGACCACATGGCAAAATTCTCAATACTCATCTGGCTAGGGAATGAGTAGTCCAACTAGGGGACTATTGCTCCCTAGACACACACGGTAGAATTCTCAATACACGTGCTGCTGAAATGAGTCATACGCGTGCAAACAACCCGTCAAGGCCTTCAGTACATCCAGTCAAGGGTGCCCGGTTCCTAACACACCTCTGAAGAGTTATCGTGTGTCTAAAATATCCAGAGTGTTGAAGAAAAATGTAAACCACCCAACATAATTTCACCACCACTAATTAAATAATGGGGTTTTATTATTTTAGGTTCGACCCATTCAAGATGCGATGTCTCTTAATTACAATCCTTGTAACGACCCGGTCCTAAATAAATGTTTAATTATTAATTAAACATGATAAAAGACCATTTTGCTCCTATAATATTTTATTAGTATTAAAGTTAACTTCTTGATCGGAAAGAAATTTGGGAATTTCGATTGTACCATTGCATAGAGTACGGCGAGATGAGTTCATAGACACGTGGTGAGCTCGAATCGGAGTTGTAATGAGAGAGATACGATCAAAATACCCTCAGTGGCATAACCGTAATTTTGGCGAAAAGGGTTTGATAAAATCTGTTTTTTCTCTCTCTCTCCCTCTCTCTCCCGCGCAGCTCTCTCTCTCTCTTTGCACGACGAAAAATAGCCACCTTTTGGCTTGCTTCTCTCATTCGGCCACCAAAGATACGGGCTAGTACCAAAATGGCCGCCACAATCCTCTTTCACCCCACCCTTCGCCGCCTCGATTCCCGGCCGTAGTCGCGGAAAAGCTGTGAAAGGGCGATTTTCTCGATCTTGGCCAGATTCGTTCTCCGTCGTCCTGCCGCCATTTTTGGGCGATCTAGGTGTGGAAATTCATCTATTCCTTGAGCTCTAGCTGATGGTTTGGTAGGATTTCATTGATTTTGAGCGTAGGTAGCTTAATTTTCGAATTGGATTTCAGCCGGTTACGGGATCGCGATTCCGGCCACTTCCGCTCAATTTTGGGGTAGGTCCAAGAACAAAAGTGGTTCCAAATAGGGTTTTATATCTAGTCTAGGAATCTTGAGCTGTGATCTTGTGTTTTCCGAAGCTGGGTTATCGCTTTGGACACCCACACTCTGTCGGCGACGTGTGGCGGCTCTGCGGCTCTGAGAAAAAGGGCATTGTTTCCCGAGGTAATCTCCTGGTCCTCACGATCACGTGGGTGTGCTCGAATGTCAATTTGGATACCGTTTGAGTATCGAAAGGATTTCGCCTATTGTGTGTTATCTGGGTTCAATAGGTTTGAACCGTTGGATCGTCTTGAAGTTAAAATATGATAAGCTAGACGTCCTTAGGATCGTGTAGGATTTAATGGATCGTAAAACGGAGTCCCGGATACTCCGTAAATGCCAACCCTAGGGCTAGGTTTACATTAATCGTCCGATCGTGCGATCGTGACCGATCCAACCGTCCGATCCAGACCAAACTTGCTGGACATGTATCCTAAACTTTGTGAAACCCATAGGAACTTTCGGATAGTAAAACGGAGGTCGTGGGCCCATTTGACCAAGTTTGGGTTGTTTGATTCTTGGTTGATCGTGAGTCTTCCGAGGTAGTTTTACCTTCCTTAGAGGATTATAATGACCCTAGTGACAGGTCTTGAGTGTTGTTGAGTTATGTTGATTATGCGGGATTGGGATATTAATTTATTGTTTTAAATTGGGGGATTATCATATGCTATATTGTGGTTGAGATTTATGCTATATATATTGGAAATTAATTTATATATATATATATTATAAAGATATAAAGATGTTTTATTACACTGTGTAAGTACCATCATTTGATTGTTAGGTCCTACGTGGCGTAAAATTTTTCTGCGTGAGGACAGACCCCATACGTGGCGTTGGATGTTCCGGCGTATGGGGAGATTTTGTAATATGAGATGATAGGTCACACGTGACGTAGGATTTTCCGGCGTGTTGACAGACCCTTACGTGGCTTTGGATGTTCCGGCATATGAGGAGATTATGTGATTGTTAGGTCCCATGTAGCGTAGGATTTTTCGACGTGAGGACAGACCTCATACGTGGCATTGGATGTTCCGGCGTATGGGGAGATTTTGTAATATGAGATGATAGGTCACACGTGGCGTAGGATTTTTCAGCGTGTTGACAAACCCCATACGTGGCGTTCGATGTTTCGGCGTATAGGGAGATTATGTGATTGTTAGGTCCCACGTCGTGTAGGATTTTTTGGCGTGAGGACAGACCTCATACGTGGCGTTGGATGTTCCAGCGTATAGGGACATTTTGTAATATGAGATGATAGGTCACACAAGGCGTAGGATTTTCCAGCGTATTGAGAGACCCCATACGTGGCGTTGGATGTTCCGACGTATGGGGAGATTATGTTATTATTAGGGAGACGAATTAAGGGTGGTTATACTATATTGGGAAAGGGATAAATTGTAGAATCTGTTGTTTTGTATTACTGTTATTGATTGTATATTTTTGAAACCGAGATTTTTGTTGAAAGAATTACATGTGGCTTGATCCCTCATAAAGGTACGTAGGCGACGACTGAGGTCCCATGTGCAACCGCATGAACTAAAGTTATTTTGGTTCTTGGTTGCGTTTGGTGCAGACCGTGTCGGTGGTTTTAGAGCTCATTTGAGAACAAGGCTGGGTTTAGTGATTATTCTTTGTTTCGTCGGTTTAAGTGAGAGGGTTGTTAACATATGGTTGAGGCCAAGACAAGATTGTAATCCGTCTTGGATTATATACGATTTGGGGCCGAGTGCTTAAACTAATTACGTTTGTATTAGGAGGTTAAACCTCGCATGCTTAAAATTTGGGAAGTTGATTTATGCTATTTGCCGTGGGCATTCGTAAATGAGTTTCAGTTTATTTTATCTGCATTGTTTAATGCGTTATTTTGAGTTAAGAACATTGCTGGAAGTTCTATTTCATTGTATGTAAAGGTCGGAGGCTGTTATGTGAATTGCATGTTATTAGGTTGTGCGTGCTGCCAGTTGTGGATATTAAATTGTGTTTTGTTGCATGTTGAAATTTGGGAATTGTTCAATTTACAGGGGAGACTCTGCCAAAATTTCGGTAGAAAGTCTCGTGCCCTTATTCCTTTTTGGGAAAAGGAGGCTATAGTTTCAAAAGTGGGCCCGACATCGGAGTGATGTTGGGAATTCCATAGGATTCGTCTCGGGTACCGAGGAAATTCAGGCGAATCCTGTCAATCCTTCCTTGAAGGAACACCTTTTGATTCCATCATAAAGAAACAGAACGTGTGTGTTTGGTTTTGCTACTGCCCCTAAGTCAAACCTCATGGTGCCTACGTATTCCTTGCGGGAATCAAGCCAATCGTAGTTCAAAGAATTGCAATAAATAAATGACTCATTGCGAGGGAAATTTGATTTGAATTGTATTGAGAAGTGTTTAAGTGAATTTAGCTGAATAAACCAAGGATTCGATATGGAATTATGTTTGGGGGCGAATTTGGTTAAGAATAAATCAGGGTTCTGTTCGGATTTAAGATTTATAAATTAATGGTAAGTGTGGCTCACTAATTAAGAATTTGTGTCTTTGAGACAATTTGGAGATGTTAAAATTTTCATAAGTAGATGACCCATGAGAAAAATTAGAAATTAATGTCCAAGAAAAAATAATTAGCCATTTTGATTAACCCATTAATTTTCTAAAATTGACATTTGTACTTGGAAAAGTGTTTCGGCGAATTTAGTTATCATAAACCAGGGATTAAAATTTGGTTGTGGTTGCGTCTATTAGGATGCTAGACTGCCTACGTATTCTTGATGGGATCAAACCAGCGTAGTTCCAAAAATTTGATTTAATTTGCTTGGTTTTGTACCACTTAATCCTTTGATGTGGTTTTTTTTGTACCACTTGGGCTTTAATTTGTTGATTTGTGAATTAATCTGCATTTTAGAATTTAAGCCCATTAATCCGTAATTTGTGGACTTGAGACTTTGCACCAATTGTTCGCCAACTGGATTTTTTTTAATGGACAAGTCCATTGGGCTTGAGATTTGTAATTAACAAGCCCATTGTATTTGAGATTATCGGGTCCTGAGAGAGGTGTACACTACGCCAGTCCTAATTGATTTTTATTTAGTGTCTTTACTCCAGCTGGTACTTTTACGGCTTGATGCCAAAAGCAAATGTCTTTTAATTTGATCAAGACACCCAAGAATAAAAGGGATAAAAATCCTTCTCCAAGTGAAGTATGAATTAGCCTCCTTATCACATTGGAACCCCTTGAGCATCTAGGAAAGTAGTAAGCCCCTTGTCCATAGAAGATTGGGCAATATGAATTTCTTTTAAAAGGGGTATATGTGTTGGCGTGACTTGTGATATTGACTTACTTTCCTTACACACCAAGAATTCATATTATAATTATAATTGATTTACTTTAATTCCTGATTTTCTACTGTAAATAAATTTAGGAATTTATTATTTACTTGCCCATTTAGGTTTCGTTATATTATAAATATGACCTAGGAGAAGAATACACAAAAAATTTTCACAAACAAATATTTTCTCATAATTTTCATATTTTAGCAGTATGTGTATCACAACTTGAGACCGCCAAAAATCAAAAAGAAGCATTTGATTTTTTTTGTTTTTGTCTTTATGTTCCAGACCAATTCATACACCTCCCAGGCCGTCTGCTACATCATCAAAAGAAGAAACAAGTTGTTTCTTCCTCTTTGGGATTTCACGTGGTAACCCGCATCCCTATAATCTTCCTTTTCTTGTATTTTCTTTTTTGCTTGATTCCATGTTGCTGACTTTTTGTCTTCTCTCTTTGTATGTACAGACCGTGCCTTGCTGTGGGCCATATTGAAGGCTTTCATCCAATTTGTCTTCTTGCTTCAGAATCCAAAGAGAAAGCTCGCTTGAGTATTTGCTTTGCGTATTCTTCTTTTCTTTTTGTTTACTGTAGCAGTCCTTTTCCTATTGCCAACCTCTTTTTCTTTACTCATTTGTTTTAGTCAAAGCCAGACCAAGCACAATCATCCAAGAGAGGGAAGGGGCTGTGCAACACAGTCCCCTTTTTTTATTATTATTATTTTTCTTCTATCTGCCTTCCTCTTCGTTTTATCTTTTTGTAACTAAACATAACAAGCAAACCCACCATTTTTCTTTTGCTCCATTCTCTCTCGCTCCGCTGGCTCTCTTCTTCTTCTTCTTCTTCCTCTGCTTTTTTTTTTTTTTGTTGACTTGGTGGCAACAAATGCTCATAGAGAGGCAATTCAATTGCCATGAGGGCCCTTTTGGTTTTAGATGCTTCATATAGAGGCTTCATACATGGGCTTGTAATTACATGCTTTCCTTCTTTGATTTTCATTTGATGGTGGGTTCACCACCATGTCCTCATCAACTCTCTACGTCCATGATTTGAGGCATCCTCTGCTCTTGGAAGAATTTATTTGGAGTTGCCTATTGGAATAGACTATGCCATAAAATATGATGATTGAAATCATCATGGAAGACAATCTTCCCTATTGGTTGTGGACTTGATGTTTTGACAACATTGATGGAATTATTTGAGCAGAGCAAAGCCTTGGAGAGATTCCTGACTTTGTTTATGATGATAGAAATCATCATAGCCAAAAATCTCTATGGATTGATCAAAAGCTGGATGCAAAATGTATCCTCAGAAATACTTGAGCGGAGCCATGCCTTAGAGAGATCCCTAACATTTTTTATGATGATAGAAATCATCATAGCCAGGAACCCTTGAGTTGATCAAAACCTGGAGTCTTGAGCAAACAAGAAAACTGTGCCATAAAACTAAGATTTTACCTTGAGATGGCTCTTTCTTTCTCTAGTGTGCTTGTTGTCTTTTTTCTTCCTGCGACTGCTCTCTTCTTTGCTCCTCTCCCCTTTCTTTAATCTTAGGCATGGCTCTTTTATAGGCCATGAGTCTTCTTGAGGAGTTTGAGATTGAGTGAACTATCACCCTTGGCCTTTGTGTTTGATACAAACACTATAAGTACAACCATTGCATCAAAAGAACTTTTATTCCTTTTAAACACATGCTGGATGAATTATTGTTGTTGTCCTTCATTTTTAATAAATTTCCACGTAGGCAGCTATCATTTCAACACAGAATAATAGTAATAGAGGAGGTACATATAATGGCGTGTCATTCCCAAAATCTAAAATCCGCTTTCATAAATTAATATAAATAGTCAAATATATAATAAGGTTTTTTAGGTTTTAGACATAAAAAAAATTTCACTTTTGGAAAAAGCCAAAGCTTTTTTAAAAAAGACAAAAAAACCACTCAACTTTCAAATTAAAGACATACAAATGTATTGGATTCCTTAAGAAATCTAAAAACAAATAAGGGCATTTTTGTCCATTTTTGCTTCTTTTAAAATTTTCTCTCTCCTTTTGCTTTTTCTAAAATGTCCCCTACTAATACACCCTCAAAATCCAATTTCCAAATATTCAAAAGTACCCAAACCCATATATATAAACATCCCGATAATATCATAGTTGAAACAATAATATTCAATATACAAAATTCATAACTTAATCGACATAAACCAACACCGAAAATCTCATAAGACAATGATAAAAATATCCAAAATCCAAATAAACCAAATCCCTTGTTCAAATTTCATAAACAAACGCAATATCACCCAAATCCCAAAATCACCAAAGTCCAAGACCCAAATCCATATACTTTAATACTAATAATAATAGTAGTAATAATATTATTAAAATAATAATCCCTTGAAAATCACATATTACATTGTAAAAGCCGAGACTAGCCCGATAATAAAATCACATAACCTTATTAACCCAAAATAAAAGTCGAGACTAGCCCGATAATAAAATCACAATCACATTTATGCAAGCAATTCCATATTTGAAAAACAATGCACATTTAAAAACAAATGTCCACTCACAATAAGTCCTACGCTACTCAATCCTAGGAGAGCTATTCCTCTAGAGTGCGTGAAGCAAGAGTACCTATTCAAGAGAATAAACGGGCTTAATTAATAAACGTACCCAACAACGAACGTTAACTCAAAACTCTAGTTCCCGAGTCTCAAAGTGTGCACAACCTTTAAGAAGATTTATAGGGTCATTCTAATACTTCCTGAAGCATGAGACGGTCTTGGAAGACTCGCGGTCAACCGAGAGGTCAAACTTTCCATATGGGTCAACTGGCCCGCAGGGCCCACAACCTCCGATTTTCAATTTGAAAGTTCCTATAGGTCCAACAAAGCATACTAAACAAGTCCCGAAGGTTTAGTCTCGATCGAACGGTCGGATCTAAGCCAATTGCATGACCAGACAATAGTCAATTCGTCCAACTTTGGAATCATTGACTCGGAGTATTTGAGACTCCGATTCTTGATCCGCAAGATCTTACACGACCCTAGAGGTACAGGAAACAACATGTTTGAAATTGGGGTCAATCAAACGGTTTGAACCTATCGAACTCAAATATCACATAATAGGTGCAATATCCGTTCAATTGTCAAACTATAACCAATTCCAAATTCGAGTATACCTTAATGCTCAAGACGACAAGGGGAACATTTAAGAACCTAATTAGCCTTCACAAAGTGGTCCACGCGCCGCCACCCGCCGCGGGCAGTGCATGGGTTCCTCAAGTAATTTTTGGCCACCGGAAAAAGTCCAAATTGCCGATCAATACCTATACCATTAGAATTAGACTACCTAAGGGATCAACTTTTGTTCTTGGACCATGGCCAAAAACTGACCGGAACTTGCCGAATCGAAGAAGAAACTGTCGGCATAATTTGGGGTTAGAAATTGATCTCTAAAACCTCAAAATTGACCCAAACCAAGCACATAGGCAGGTAGAGCACGATGAGAGGATGAAGTTTCAAACCTGGTTCGATGATTTTGGCAGTCGGAATCAACGGAAATTGCACAAACACCTCCTGCGACGATTTACGAGGGTTTTGGCTCGGTTTCAGTCCGAAATCGCGACCAATCTTGGAGTTTCAAAGGTGGAAATGGGTATGGATGTGTAGAGGAGGAAGAGACAAATGTTTTGTAGGTTGTGGCATGCCGGCCATGATTGGAAGGAGGAGAAAACGCCGGCCAAAGTGACCGGTCTGTTTTAGAGAAGGAGAGAGAGAAAATGAGAGAGAGAGAGAGAGAGAGAGAGAGAGAGAGAGAGAGAGAGAGAGAGAAGCTATCCATATATATATATATATAGTAATCTGACTCTGCAAAATTTATGGTTTTGCCAATGCACTTCCGTAGATTATAACTTCTTTGTTTTAACTCTGAATTAAACTCACTACGTGTCTACAAACTCGTGAGAGCGAGTTCTACACAACGATGCCACTCAATTCCCCAAAATCCTTCCGAAACAAAAAGTGACCAAAGTGCCCTGACTTTTGAGGGTAAAAACGTAATTGCACAAATAAATTGAATTAGATGATTAAACTGGGTCGAGGTGCTACAACACTTGACAAGCACACACATTCTGAAAAGCATATAGCATGTTCAAAGTTTCTAGGGTTGATATAAGATTTGACAGGGCCTTTTCTATTTATACTTACCACTTTAAATTCTAACGAAATTGGGCAACTCATTAATTCCTTCAAAATAAATAAATTTTTGAATACACCTAAACTTTGTTTGACTTCTAAAAAGTCATAATTGAATACACCTAGATTTTGACGTAATTTTTTCATAAAGTCAATAGAAATCTGAATTGAATAAACCCAAATTAAAATCTTAATTGAATACACCTAGGCTTTTAAACTCTTTTAAACTCTTAATTGAATACATCCCCCCTTAATTGCTTGCTTAGTAATTAAGGATTTTTTTTTACCAAATTTGAACAAAGAGAAAAAGATTGATGCTTTACATATCATTGCCTTCAAAATTCAACTATCTATTTTCTAAGTCCTGGGCAATTTGGCGAACTTCGTAGGTTTTCCTCTCAAACTAAATTGAATGAATGAGGTGTTGATAATGCTATGTTCAAATGAAATGCTTCCCGTCTACTATGGCTAAAGCACAAACTGATATGTGTTCTCTTTTTTAATTGTCAAAACTGATTTTTATTCCTTCACTTTTACTAAACCCATAACTTTTCACCAAAACAAGAAGAAAAAAAAAAAAGCAATGGTCAGACTCTTCAGCTTTCATATCTTACGAAAAATTATCTATGAAGGAAAATTATTTTTAAAAACAATGGAATTTTTTTTTGGCAAAGAGGAAAGCATTGTCCTTATGTTTATCATAACACACAAAACATAAATTGATTTTTGGTCTGAAAACTAAAATTAGATGAGCTCAAGAGACCAATCTTCTGATAAGGTAAAGCCCAAATTGTTCTTCACTAGGCCACATGTGCCAATTGGTTATTTATTTTTTTAGATTTTTAAAATTTAGAATGAAAATGCATTTAGTTGTGTCCTATAGAAGTAGGACCCATCTTCTCATATTTTCATTAATTTTTTTATATAAAAAACTATTAAGTTGTTATATTATGCTCTTGTGATGAATAGTTTCGTTTCTTAATATTTCAATTAACTAAGGGCATTTTGAGCTGTTTTAAATATGTTATAAAGATTCCATGGTTGTTCTCTTGAGCGTGTTTATGCCTAAATTTGTCGACCCAAGGAGCCAACCACATGGTGGTATATTAACGGCCGAACCTCCGAGTTGAATGCCAAAGTCTAGAGCCAAATCGGTCAAGCTTTCCCATGTTGAGGCCATTTTTCGGCCCAATGGATAAAAGTTGGCCTAAGATGACGACCGAGTTGTTAACACACGCGATCACGGTTTGAGAGGTCGAGGTCGAGCCACCAACATACAACATATGGGAGAATGCAGTCATGGTATGCAGGGTCAACAGTAAGGCTGGCAATGGGTCGGGTATGCGGTTCGTGTCATGTCGGGATATTAAACGTGTCAAGAATGCTCAACCCGAACCCAACCCATTTAATAAACGTGTCGTATTGGGTTGGTCGCTTTTATCGTGAGTTTTAGTCGTGTAACGGGTTGATAAATAATAACATGCATGTTACAAAAGTCATAACTGAAAAAATTTAAACAAAAAAAACGGAGAGAGGAGAGAAAATATAAGGAAAAGAAAGAAAAAAAAAGGTAGAGAGAGGAGAGAAGAGAGAAGGAAAGAAAAGAGAGAGAGAGAGAGAGAGAGAGAGAGAGAGAGAGAGAGAGAGAGAGAGAGAGAGAAGAGAAAGAAATAATAAAATAAAAAGAGAGGAGAGAAAACTAAAGAGAAGGAAAAGAAAAAAAAAATAAGAGAGGAGAGAAAACTAAAGAGAAGTAAAAAAAGAGAGGAGAAAAGAGAGAAGGAAAAGAAATTAAAAAAGAGAGAGGAGAAGATAGACGGAAATGAAAGAAAAACAAAAGAAGAAAAAGAAACATTATAAATATCAAAAGGCATAGTATATAATCACAAAGTTGTATCTAGCATGGTGGATAAGGTGTTGGATAGTGATAAGGATGGTGGGGGTTCGAATCCCCATATGTGTGTTTTGAAGTCTCTATTTCTATATTTTTCGCGGATTGGAGTGTCTTACACGGGGTTGACACGACCCGTGACACGCACCCGCTTAATAAACGGTTACATGTGTTTTAACGGTTGGCAGGTTGACTAAACCCACCCGTTTAATAAATGGGTTGACCCAAAATTACCCAATTATTAATCGTGCGGATTCGAAGTCGTGTTTTTCCGTGGGGTTTCGAGTCGTAGAACAGGGTTGTGTAGGAAATTGCCACCCCTAGTCAAGAGCAAGCAGACAGTTGAGAATGGCCAATGACCCACCCATTACCTCGAGACATGTGCAAGGGTCCCACCGAAGGAAACCTGGAACGAAGTTTCAGGAGAGAAAGAAGCTTTCCACCCCTTGATTAAAGGCATTAATTCAGAAACAGCCATAACACCGAGAGACCCACAACCCACTCAAGCTTGCATCCAATCAGGACAGCCCGTAGACCGTGGACTTGGTCACGACCCAGATCTCCAGAGACCAAGGATAAGACCGAACATCAGGGGAATGTGTCCACTATTTTGGGAAGCGGGCTGATTGGCAGCCACGCAAGCCAAAAATTAATTAATAACTCAAAGCCATGATGATCGAAGGACTTACAGCCAAAAGCAAAGACTAAATGCAGCACCTTAGGTCATCCTCTCCATTCACAAGCTTCATTCCCTTCCTATAAATACAAGACCCCTAGCAACGTTCAAAGGGTCCCCGACCAAATAAGCCTCCCACCGAGCAACGTATCGTTTCCAGTTATTTATCTTCCTGTAATGCACTTTCAATATCTTTAAATGCTTTCCTAGGAGTAGTGGTAAAGTTAAGTTCTTTCATCCATCAATATATCATACGACCCTTGATTTTCAAGGTGTCAAGCACCATCCCTATTATTTTTCTGTCCACCCCATATATCATACAACCTTCACAATCTAGCGAGGCACTGGAGCACCATCCAAATCCACCGACCGTCTTCCGCCATTGACCCCAATCAACAACCTTGTAGTTCAGGCCGTGAACTGACGGTTGAGAACTGTTCCTCTCTCGGCCACAATCTCTTGGAGCGAAGTCATATCCAAATAGGTGCACTCAATCCATCCATTCATCCATCCACATCATCTTCAAATGCACGATAGACCATGCTGGCACACCCGCACACACCCATCCAACACAAAGTAGGCGACCTATGTTGGCGCATATCCCCTTGGCCCGGAGCACCAGCTTCAAATGTGGAAACACCTCGTGGTATTTACCAAAAAAAATCAACCAACACCTTAACATGCTATAGTCGGTTTTTTTTATTAAAAAAAAAAAAAAACAAAGAAACTCAATTCGCGCTTCATTAAAAATAGATGGTAGTGCACGGACCCGAACGTACAAAAATTACTCTTGTATGTTCCATTAATAGCAGAAGCTCTTTCTTTATCATCATTGATTCATTATCAACAAAAAAAGCAATGGCAATTCTGAACCACTGTCTCTCAGTGACCTCCACAGCAACGCCCATCTCCCCAGACTCAGCAACTCCACCTGTACCAGACCCAAGACAGACCAAGATCCTATTGCCCAAGAAGAAGCCCATGAAATGGTCCACTGGGGTAGCTCCAGGGGAGTATGGTGGCCCACCAACCACAACCAAGCTCCGAAAGTACTGGGGAGGCGAAGATGACCCTCTTACCTCTGATGATTTCATTTGGAACAGAGAATTCATGGACCGCATGAAAAAACTCATTCAGGACCCTGACTCTTCCACTCAAGCCACTACTGTTCAGGTTTCAATTTCATTAGTCTTTTCTTTTTCCTGAGCTGATTGATTTCGTATCTGGGATTGTTTCGTTTAGTGTTTCTTATGTTTGTCATTTGATTGGATGGTTTGGTTGGGTAATTTGATTGTAAATATTGATGTTTGGGTGGTTGGAGAATAATGGGTTTTCTGTGTTTTTATTCAATTGTATGGATTTTTGATATGATATTAGATTTTTTTACATGTATGTTGATTTAGCTTAGTAATCCATTAGATGGGTTTTTGTTTGTTGGTCAATTTGGCGTCTTTCTTGTTACTTAGACATTTTGGTTTGGTTACTGAAGAACTGAAAGGAAAGAAAGAAAAGGAGGAATTTAAACATTGCGTTATTCGCTATCTTGATTCCTTGTATGATATCTAAACCAAGCCCTTTTCATTGTTTTTTGGCTGAATTTGGCTTAACAAGGAAAAAAGAAAGCACGATAATATTTCATGTTCCCTTCCTTGTTTTTCCCTAGCAATCAAAACATAGTCTTGGTGAATGAACTCATGTGGTCTTTTTCTTTGTGAATGGTTTCTGTGGTTTTGTTGTGTGATCAAGCGTGTTTGGTGTAATCAGGAAAAGCCTTCTGGGTTTCTTAGCTTGAATAGAGTCATGACTCTTGACAGGTTTGTTCTCACCAATAGTTTCAGTTGTCTTCCTTTTTAAAACAATTTTGTTCTCAAAACTTGACTGAATTATGGACATGCAGTTTAGAAGTTGATTTCAGCAAAGAACTCACTGCTGCCCCTGCCCAGCCCAAGATAGAACCTGTTGAGGCTCCAGCACAAGTATGATGAATGTCTTTAACTTTTCAATCAATGTACTTTTATCTCAGGGTAGTTGTGCATTTACAACTTTTCTTTTTCTGAAATTTATTTATTGCCAGAGTGCCAGCAGCACTAGAATCAAATGGAAATTGGCACCAACACGGCGTGAGCAAGATAAGTGGGATAGAGCAACTAAGGCTGCAACTGGAGGCAGTGTACGTCTGATATTTACTAAAAGCCCCATTGGTATCCAGCGACTTGGTCATCTATATGTCAAGGCCTTTACAACTTATAGAAGCGAATAAGGATTTTTATATTTAAAAATAGAATTTTCAGTTCAACTTTTGTTACTTTGAAGGATATGCTTCTTGTTTTTCTGCTTCTCACTTTGATATAACCTGCAGGAAGTGATGTTTCGGGAATTAAGGCACTCTCGGGAGGACCCAAAAGTATTGGCTGAACAGTATAGGAAACAGTATTTTAAAGTACTTCTCTGCAGTACTGGTCCACTATATCGTCTATACCATCCTGCCTTTGTTCATATTCATGCTCCTTTGGCACTTCTAGAATTTAAAAAAAGAATAATATTACTTTTCGTTTGATGTTGTTATTACAGTTAAAGAAGAGGTTGCAATTCCTTACACTAGGTTTAGGCGGTGTTGGGTTAGTCTCAGCTTATGTTTCATATTCCCCTGAAATTGCAGCTAGGTATGGACTTTTCGGTTCTTATTTATTTATTTATTAAAGTCCTGTCATCCCAGATCTTGGTTGCCAGGTTCATTTTCTACTTGTCCATTCCTACCAGCAAATTTGTGAACTGCACGGGAAACGTCTTAAGATTATCTTCTTTCTACATGCTTTCTGTTTCTTTATTTTTTCTTCCCTTTTTGTACCGTAAAAGTTTCATGGCAGTCCTACAACTATATTATATGTACAGAACTTGTAGTTTAAGAAAATTTTATACTGCTTATTTAGAGTAAATAAATTATTAGGAGGGCAGTTTTGTTGAGTTGACTCTGCAATTTGAGATGGTACATATGGGTTCAGGGTGTTACATTACTTGTATGTTGCTTGCAAACTAAAGTGCAATAAAAGTAACTCCATGGTTTAACGATTAGGATAAGTCATGACAATGACATTTAAGGTTTCTAGCTTTTTTAAGGTTCAATAAAAGTCCATAGCTTCTATTTTTGTTCAACAATAGAATATGTCTTGATAGTTTTATCTGTGAGCATGCAACCAATAGAATTCGTTTTGCTTAGTTTGATACTAAAAAGCATATTTCGTTTATTAGTATGTGAACAAATATGGGCCCTGCTAATGGTTTTTTTTTTTTTTTTTGTGTGTGTGTTAATTCTAAAGAGATTCACTAGTGAAAGGTAGTTCTTTCGACATTTACCATCTCAGTACATCTGATGGTGTTTCATATACATTTTGTATAGATTATAATTTGTTGATGGCATTCAGCTTTAGTGTTGGATTGCTCATCCATCTCTTGTGCATTCAGCTATGGTGTTGGGTTGCTTGGTTCTGTGGCTTACATGCGTATGCTGGGGAGTAGCGTGGATTCCATGGCAGATGGAGCAAGGGGACTTCTCAAGTATGTGATAAATGGCTATTGCCTGATAATAAATACATCAGCTGTATGTTTTGTACTGAGTAACTAATAGGCCAAAATTTGATTAATTAATTGAAGTTCCTTCTCATATATGTGCACGTATTCATGAGGAGTTTAAATGGTGTTTCAGCCCAAAGCAATTCCTTAAAAAGGACAAGATCTTACATACGCTGTTTTTAAAGAACAAAGAAGAATATATCATTTAACTTTATGGACTGTTAATGCAGGGGAGCGATTGGGCAACCGAGGCTATTGGTTCCTGTTGTACTAGTCATGATCTTTAACAGGTGGAATGGGTAAGCATCTGCAGTGGCATGTTCCTCTTGCCATGTACTGTACTCATCTTCTTTCTTTAATAGACACTTCCATTGGTGGTTTCTGCGAGTTTCTATTAAATGCTTTCCCTATTTTTATTGGAAAATTTTTACAGTGAAATTGGTATCAAATAACCATTTGTGATTATGCTTTTATCTACAGTGGTTTTGCCTAATACTTCTGTGGATATGGCTGAAGACAAGAAATTCAATAGCCATGACTCTTTTCATTGACTAACAGTGTTGAGTTTGGGTGCAGGCTCGTCGTTCCACAATATGGATTTATGCAACTGGAATTGATACCAATGTTAGTGGGATTCTTCACATACAAGATTGCTACTTTTATCCAAGCTATAGAGGAAGCACTTCCTGTAGCTGAGAAAACAGACACAAGTTCAAGCTAAACCTTCCCATCTTCATAGATCAGCAGAATATCCCATTGATAGTTCTGATGCAGCTTTCAGAGGTTTGTTTTGCTCTCAGTTGTTTCCAGCTGGTTAGCACGCTCTCACTCTTTTGGCTGAAATTGAGAAAACTATACGGCCAAACTTTCACCAACCTAACATTTTTCGAATTTTAAACTATGCGATTGAGTTTCAAATTACAAATTTCCTGAATTTTGTATTATACTCGCATATAATTGATAAATGTTAAGAAAGATGGCCAACTTTCCTCCAATAGAAACTAACTACATAGGAATTACTCTGGGTGGTGTGATCCCATATTTTCAAGTTACAACTTACAACTTGAAAACCATTGAAAAATTATTGTGCATAGTTTCTATTTTTGATTCTATTTTTTTATCTGTTTTTTCATTTAATTACCTGAATGTACAGATGAGCTGCTTGGAAGTGAAGACGTGTAGTGAATTGAACAGAACTCTATACTAGTTAGTTTGTCTTTTGTTCTGTATGAATGTTGTAAAACAAGGGAAAAGAATGTATTTGTCTATAATTTGCCTCATACCATTTGTAATATTTTCAGATAACTACGATTTTTTTCCTTTTTTGAATTTACTGGAGGGGCAAGCATTGAACTCTTGTCGGCAAGCAATACATGTTCCAGTCAGAGCTAAAATCCTCAAGATTTGATTACTTAAACTGTTTCAGCATGAAAAACCTTTATTATTATTTTGATACAATTTTTTTTAGGAAGAAACTTGATAGAGACTTTTAAAAAATATATGAAATATATTATAGATATATTTTGAGGTTTTAGGAGAAGGAACAAATATGCATGAAGGGAAATATAAGTGGAGAGAAAAATCATTATCTAAATTCTAATGGACTAGACATGCCTCAAGAACTATCATCCAATTTAACTGTATAATTCTTCCTATGTCAGGATTTAATTGTCTATGTAGATTTGGATAAAGTCAAGAACAAAATAAAGGTTTTTCAGCAGACATGGTCTTAGCTTCCCCACTCTTCACCCGAGTTCGAATCCCTCCCCTCATAGTCTAAATTTGATTATATTAAAGTAAAATATTACTTGTATAAAATAATAATAATAATAATAATAATAATAATAATAATTGAAAAAATTCACCATTTTGGTATGAAGATTTATCTCGTATTAAAATAGCAATATTTTAGGCTTTTTATCATGAATGGTCACTGAGGTTTGCGAAATTATCACCTTTCACCCTTTATTTTTTTGTGATACTCGAGCACTTCCACCCATTTGTCATGGCAAAGGGCAAGACAATTACTATTCATATAAATAGTGACATTGCAAATCTGTGGTGTTTCTATCCATTACGGCAACTACTATTTACATGAGATATGAGGAGAGAATTTGTATAGAGTTTTGGTGTATGAAGTAAATAATATGACTAAGTATTTATTTTTTTAAAATCTGAAATTTTTAAGTTTTTTGGGAATTTTTTTCTATTTTTTATATAAAAATAAAAATTGTTGGCGACAAACCCTAGCAACAACTCATGCTATTCTTGCCTTTGGGCCTAGGCTTGTGGAGCCCACCAACAGCCATGGCAGCATTTGTCCGAAAACCCTTTTTGGGCCTAGGCCCTCCCCTCTGCCCAAGAAAAGGGTAGGGCGTTGGAATCGCTCTAGTAGTCCTTAAGATTACCCTACGCACATCAAAATTATCCTTTCCTTGGTTTCCATCAATTTTTCTATTAAAATGCTGACATGGCACATATATCAAATCACACATCCAATAGAATAGAGGCTTAAACAAAAGGTATAATATTATATTAAAAAGTGTTGAGGCCCAAAAAAGTCCACGGTTGGGCCCAAATAAGTTTTCGGTCCATATCCGACGCTATACGAATGTATATAAGGCTAAAAATCAAAGAGGAAAGAGAAAATATCTGCCCAGCCCGACCCATAGGTACGAAAGCCCATGGGCTTTTAGTCGTCATAAAATACTCAATAAAGTCACACAACTTAATAAGATTTTCTACAAAAATAATAAAACAAAGTATTATTTTTGAGGTTATTACATAATTAGACCATAATACGTTTTAAGAAATAATTTAAAAAAATAATAAGTATCAAAAAGATATTTTTTTTAAAGGATGGTATAAATAAATATGTAAATGTTTGGTGATGTGTTCAAGAAAAACATGATTATATTTGGTGGTAGTAGTACGATTATGTTTCGTGATATGATTATGTTTAGTGATATGATATATTGTTCATCTTATATATATATATATATAATTGTTGTATTAATAATTGACACAAATTAATGTGCTAATCATCAATTATAAACTAGAAATGAGTAAAGAAAAGTAAATGAAATGAAACAAATTATATATGTGATTTAAGTGATATAATCTTAATCCTAAACTCTTATTTAGCAATAATAATTGAAAGCATCTCAAAGCCCATAGCCAATGGATATGAGCCATATACGAGTCACACCACATGCGCCATGCCAAATACATTATCTTCACAAATCCATGGTAATTATCCCGCCAATAATAATTGAAAGCATGTTGCAAGCGACATATGGAAATCATTATTACACACCCACCACACTACAAGCCTAAGTGGGCCCAAGCCACTCGAATGCCCGGGGCTTGCTTGAGTAAGTTGTGGTATGGATGGTAATAAATCAATATGAGGTCCATTGATGGGCCGAGAAATGGTAAGTTTTGAGTTGCTTGGGAGCCTAAAGACTCAAGCCCATTTCTTAGGCCCAAACATGTGGGTGAGCACAAGAGAGAAAAGTAGCCCAATAGCTTAAGCAAAATAATCTAACCAAAAATAACCCAACCAAAAATAAGCCCAATCAAAATAGCCTATTGACTCAACTAAAAAGCTCAAATGTTTTAAATAGCCAACTTGCTTGATAAACCATCTTGGCCCACCATAATAGGCCACAAAGGCACCAGCACCTAGCTAGAGGAACAAAAGCCAGGAAAGGGAGGTCTGGAGGTTCCAGCACATGGAGGGAGCAGGTTCCAAGCAAGAAACATTCAGAGTACCAAAGAATATTAGCATGCGAGCTGCCAGAAGCACCCTTTGAACCAGCATGTATATTCAATTCCTTCCCTCATCAGACGTAGCCTTGGAAGAGGAAAGAAAAGAAGGAAGAAAGATGGCTGAAAATAGAGTCTGAAGCCGTGGGAAAGGGGGCCTTGAGCTCCAAAAAATCCCTGATTTTGTGCAAATAGGCAGAGAAGATTTCACCAAAAAAGGATGATTGAAGGGATGAAGGGAGAAAGGAAGGGAAAGACTTGACAAAATGGGATGGAAGCCATTAGGGTTTCTTGGGAAGTGATGGTTTCCAACTGCTATAAATTGAGGCCTCTTCAACCCAACGAAATGAACCCACATCTGAGAGCAAGCTTCATCTCTCACCATGAAATCTCTGCAATTTCGTGCCCTATTCCTCCATCTCCTCCCACTTTTCATTCTGCCATGCCATTCTAGAGTATGACATAGCTTTTGTTAGGCTGCTGGAAACTTACCCAAACCACCAAATACTTCACCATTAGCCACAACTCAGACCTAGAGAGCAAGCTTTCTCTCTAACTTACAAAAACCCAGCAATCTTGTGCACTGTTCATCTTATTCTCCATTTTGCTCTTCTGGCAGCTGCTGGAAGAACTCTGCTCTTCATTTTCCCTTTCCTAGCCAAATCTCTTACAAAACTTCTCCTTCCTTACCCTAACACTTCATTTTCCCTCAAAGCAAGCCTAAATTTTCTGTTAGTGCTAAACTCATGTTGATTTTACTCCCATGCCGCATGCCACTCACGCTGAGCTTGAGAGTTTATCTGTAAGCATGAAGAAATTACCTGTAAGCTGTCATTATTTTGGTTGGTGAAGGTAACCTAAATACTTCCTAAGGCTCTACTGCCCTTTCGAGGTATTTTGGTGCTTAATTTTCGAACTCAGGCAAAGAGGACAATTTCATCAATCGCCTTTTACAGAGCTCCACCATTTGCAGCTACTAGAGGAAAAAGTCCCCTACATAAATTGGCGACTCTGCTGGGGATTAGGCCATTATCTTCATCGATCCCTCCAAAGAAGAAGACCAGAAGCGACAACATGACTTCCCAAGACGAGCTGGACCACGGTGACTAGGAGTCAAGACAAAATGTCTCAAATAGAAAAGAAGAACATGCAAGTGAGGGAGCTTTCACCCTTATAGACCTTGTTGCAGCCTTCCATGCCATGGGGAAACCTAGAGGAGGATGGTGAACACAATCAACGAGCTAAAAGTTCAGTCTCCAAGCCAAGCAAAGAAAACAAAGGACCACTCCAAGAGGAATGTGCTGCTGCCGAAAGGGGGTCTGAACAAAAGGGGCCATCTTTTGTCGCCCATGAAGATGTCATCGCCATGCTGGAAAATAAACTAAGCCAAAACCAGGAAGATTGGAAGTATGTCCCTCAGCCGCCATATCCATCATGCCTATTCCAGCAGCCATATCCTAATGGCTATGAAACACCAAGCTTTGTCCTTTTCGACAAAAGGAAAGGGAGCCCGAAGAAGCACGTCAACCGTTTCATTGATTTCTTGGGACCACATGTTGGTGATTATAATCTCCAGCTTCAAAAATTTTCAAAAAGCCTTACCGATCATGCTTGTACGTGGTACATGAGGTTGGCACCAGCTCTGTTTGTTCTCGGAAGATTTGGCAAGGGTTCTCTAAGAAATACGTCCAATATGAAGAAAGAGTTACTACCACTCAACTCAACAACATTCGCCAAAAACAGGGGGAAGATCCTGTGGACTTCGTGCGTAGGTTCCGGGACCTATCTCTAGATTGCTATGATGAGAAGGATGAAGAAGCGCTCGTCAAAATTTGCATCAAGCAACATCGTAGCAGATTACATGAGTTTATTCGGAAAATATTGGCATTACCCAATTTTCTCTCTGGAAGCAAAGTGAGGAAAAAAGCATTTCAGTCAAACTAAATAGGCAGGAAGCTTGGAAGGGTGAAGAGGAAGAACGCCACTCGGGGGCTTCATTTGATCAGCAAGATTATCGAGAGACTGCTGCCGTAACCTCTCATAAGAGCCGCAAATCACTCTTTGATTAGTGGGGTCATGAGTCGCATGCAAGTAGATCAGCAGCTGTGGCTCTGTTAAATAATTCTACAGAGCATGGCAGCCTAGTACAACACATGCCAAATACATGCCAACATAAGCCACAAGCTTTCATGCTATTGCAAGTCATGCACGCTCCTTGGCCCTTTCATACTTGGGGGCTTAATTTGATAGGGGTATTTATCAATGCAAATGGCTCAAAGCCTTACTACTGAGCTGCTTTTGCACCTATCCTTTTGTTTTTGGCTTTTCAAATTTATTTCAAAGATGAACTCCTTTTGTGTTTTCACCATATGCTTTCACAACTTTGGTAGAATGCACCACCATTATTGCATGCCAAGGTGTAAAATGATATTTGCAATGAGAATGGAGTATTTTGGAAAAGAAAAAAACCTCTAGAATTCTTTCCTTACTTTTATCTTCTTCTGTTTTGCAAAACATGTTCTTTGAAAAGAAAAAGAAAATAGACAAGCAAACTTCCCTTTAAAAAGCTAAGCCTCTCAGCAGTAACCATGCCAAGCAAAGTCACTTGAATGGGGTCCCAAACCATCAACAAGCATCACGATTAAGAAAAAATAGTATAAGGCACGAGAAACCGATCTATTCCAAAGAAGCACGCAATCTTGAGGTGCTGGAACAACATCTGGGAGTTTTATAAAACCTTGGTAAGAATCATGCACATGCTAGTTTGGCCCTTTTTAAGGAAGGTAAGAAGCTGCTTTTCAAACCCAAAGGCTAGATAAACCATGCAAAAGAAACTTTAGAAATTCCGCTCCTGTCGAAATTTTGGCAGCATATACCTTGTTTTTAAGGATATCTAACATATCAGAAAATCTCAAACAATTCACAAAGACGAATTTTGCCAACCAAGCTATATATATATATATGAGACATGCGAATTACAACCTGCCTTCAGCATTCAAAAAATTAATACAAGCTTCAGTGGTTCAATGCCAAATTACAAAGTCATAACAACGTAGTCGTTAGAATGTCAAAAGAAAAAAAAAACTACAGTCAAAGCACGATAAAACTATACATGCTAAAGATCCATGCATCCTATAGTCTCAAAGGAATACAGAACCATGCGATGATTTCATGCTATGAGTAACACCATCATGAAAGAAGGCTTTGAACGTCATGAAGGAATTGTCCCAATCTTGCCAAGACATGCTTTTCTCCGATAAATGCCCCACGGAGGTGGAAACATCACCATCCTTATGGCTGTCATCAATAATCTCACCACGAGGCGGCATTGCTGGAAGCAGTGGAGAGGTGCCAGTTGTGTCGATGTGCTTAGGAAATGAGGAGTAGGAGGCAGACTTGCTAGAAGCTTTGGAGAGGTGCCGGCAGTTGTGTCGGATATACTTAGAAAAGGAGGAGTAGGATGCAGCACTACTGGAAACTGTGGAGAGGTGTCGGAACTATGTCGAGTGTGCCCGAGCAATGAAAAGTTGGAGGCAGACCGCTGGAAATGTGAAGAGGTGCCGGCAGCTATGTTGGGTGTGCCCATGCAAGGAGAAGTTGGAGGCGGGGAAGTCTGCGAAGAGGTGCCGGCAGTATCAGTGTCCCAAGGGGAGGGGAAGGAAGCGTATCCTCTGCCCCTTGTGAGATGCTCTTGATCTAAAAGAAAAGAAGGAGTTCAAACAAATATGCAATTTCTAACCCAAGTTCGTGACAAGCAAAGTTCTCATCCTGTGAGTCAATAAGCATGACAAGAAAATTCTCTTTCGGAACAAAAATCAAGCATTGCAAGACATGCATTCCTACTTCTCGCAACCGAGAACAAAGTCTACAATTAATCAAGCATATGTTCACAAGGGGAGTAAGCCTAGGCCATGCACCAGTCTATGCTTATTCCTGGAACATTCAAATTGGCGGAGTTACTTACCAAAAGATTAAAGCAGAAGCCCCAAATATCCAAGTTAGAAGGCTAGAGGATTTGAAGGTTCCAGCAGCAGAAACGTCAAGGTTTCCAGACCTGCCCCACCTATGCCTGAGACATGTGCACTTGCACACACACACACACACACACACACACACACACACACACACACACACACAAACAAAAACAAAAAACAAACAGAAGGTGCTAGAAGCATATTTTCTTCCATTCTTCCAGCTCCTACTCTACAAGCAAAGAATTTCTGGCACTTGCCTTATTTCAAATCTTCTTAGCCCCTGCCTTATTTCAAACATCATGCTAGTGTATATGCTCATTAACCCCAAAAGCTCAATTTATCCTTGCAACAATTCAACAAACTCATTACATCCGTGAAAGTAACCAAAAACTCACCTTTATTCTATCAAGTTCCCAGCAAATCAGTAAGAAAATTACATTCCTCATGCTTTGGAACCTCTCAATCAAGCATGAAAAAGAAACAAGGGAGTACATTGACCAGATTAGGCACTGGAAGGGAACTCGTAAACGAAAAGGGGTTGCCGGAAGCATAATCATTATTGAAGCATAATTTTTTCCAAAGACAAGTCGCAAGCAGCCAAGACTCACTTTCATGTTATCAAAATCCTAGAAAATTAGACTTCTCATGCTTTATCATGCTTTGGAGCTTCTAAACAAGAGACTACGTTAGCCAAAATCATACGTCGGAAAGGTACTTATACACAAAGGAAGGCACTGGAAGCATAAATTTCTCAAAGTGCAAGCAAACTCATCTATCAAGCATTAGACAAAATTCACAGGGCATGATACCAATCCACATACCAATAAATTTCATTTCATTCAAGCATTCTGTTCACCCGTTTTGCGTTTACTCCAATGATGGAAGGGCAAAGTTCCCCACTGCCTTGAGAACCATAGGCTGGTCAACAAGTCAGCTTTCTTTGGTGTGCGAGCGTGCCACTACTAGTAATAAAAATTCTAGCAAACTTAGTTTGGAATGGATAACTTGCGCCCCAAGTTACTGATTTTTGCAAACAAACGATTGTGAATTTGGGTGAGGAATATCTCCCAAGTAAGTTCTTTTCTTGCCTCAGACTGGTGAGGACTTTAACAATTTGTCTCAAAGATAAAGAGGTTGTTCTCGCTGTAATGGTTGATGGAATTTAAACTGTTTTTAGGCGGAACGCTTTTACAAAACTATAAAAATAAATACCAACGCTAGAAAGATAAAAAGATGGTTGGAACTCCATTTTGCCTGGATGGGAGGCTCATATGGGTTGACCGAAAATGCCTGGCCGGATCGAACGCTGACAACTTTGACGCCTTGCTTTAACTATAAATCGATACCAAAGGTTGATTCGCAGAGCTTCAATGTACCTTAAGCTTTTGTGAAGGGCGTATGGGCGAATCGCGCTTCTTCACCGAAAAGGCGTATGGTCGTTCTTGAGGACATCGATGGGCTAGAGACTGCACTGCGAAATTTGTTGAGGTTTTCCATATTTGGAGAGAACTCAAGCTCTACCTATCTTAGTTTCTGCTGAACCAAATTTATAACGGGAGAAATCTCGTTTTGAATGACTTATTACTTAAGTCTAAGCCTTGGGAATTCTGATCTGAAGCTGGTTTTACTTGGAATTCAAGTTACTTGAAATTCAAGTGGGCTTGTTGGTTGATTTTGAGTTGTCTATTTGACTGATGGTTTCCTTGTGTAAGATTTTGTTTGATTGGATGATGAATTTTTTGTGTGTCTCTACCCTGTTCACTCCTTCTTGTATTTATAGTAAAAATGTTTTCTGGAGTAGGGTGATTCTGTTTAATATTGGGCGGCAAAAGATATCTCCCCCTTTTTCTTCTTTAATGGAAAGAAAGAAAATAGGATTTCATCAGTTTTAGCAGATAGGCTTTCAAATAGGCAATCACTTCCCTGTTTTCTTGAAAAAGAACCTAATCTCTTTCCCAATTTCAACTGCCCCTTGTGAGATTTCACCCGTGATGGTTAGTTTGACTTCTTTTCTAGACAGCTCCCTGCTTTCCTGCTTATCCTTCTCTGAGATTGTAACTTGCTTATCTCCTTAGGAGAATTACCCTTTTCTGTAAACATAGAAGAAAAAATCTCAAAATATATATACATGTAAGAGGGATTTGATCTTCAGGGTTTTCAGTGCTTTTGAATAGCTTGATGTCATAAACCTTTCAATCACTTCTTCTATGGCATTGCCATTGTTGACTTTTCTTTATCCCAGATGTCACGTGGGATTGTTCTGCTTTCTGGCTATCCCCTTATCATATCGGCCCGTGAGGCCCATTAGCCTTGTTTGCTTTGATAAGTTTTGGGCTGGGCTGGGTGTGTCAATTTTTAGGCCCAAACACATTCCAAGCAATTCGGGCATTTTAAGCAAATTGAAGAACTCATGCTCTTACGACAATACCATTCCACTTCATGCTCTCACGACAATATTGCTCAAGAACATGCTCTAGCAATGCTTAGATCAGCACTCAATGCCAACAGAAAGGACATGCTAAATTCCCAAGCAAAAGCAACATGCTAAGCAAAACTTATACACAAGCTTTCCAACCATCCTAGCTAGAATATCTCACCTTTAGAAAATCACTATAAATCAAGCTTACAACCAACAAATCCCAGACTTTCCAGATTAGAACTAGACATATCAAGCTTCATTTTCCCAAAATTTCGTTGCATTTCGAGCTAGGGAAGCATGTCAAACAGATTTCTAAGACAGCCCACGCAGCAGAAACTGTACAGTTCCAGCACCTTAACCCTTACTTTGAAATTCCACCGAAAATTCATTTTTTCTTCAAGTGATGCAAGACCAATTCCAACATAACCACTGAGAAGTCCATTTTTATGTCTCAAAAGCTCCAACTCAGATTCGAAAATAAACATTTCAAAAGTTCAAAAAGCAGCCAGCAAGCTACTTTGAGATATTTTGACAAACACTTGGCATGCATACCCAAGTGAGCTTGTTTATTTATCACCAAGCTAGAATCCTAAATCAAAAGCTCAACCTTAGAATTCAATTTCTAGTTCACAAATTCTGGGAAATACAGAGGAACTCAAGCATTCAAGCATAGAAGACAAGCATGCAACAAAGGCATCAACATCAACTCATGAACATGCTTTAGAAAAATGGAGGCAGAGAGCACTAGAATGGGTGGATGATCCTCAATTTTGGATATGTTATAGAAAACATAATTTCAAGCAAATTTTATGAAGCAAGCATAATCATACGAGCATCATAAGTTAAAGACACATGCAGAAGAAAAATCTGCAAAAACTCACCAGCCATGGATGAATGCAGAAGTTGCAAACCAGCTTTGAGGTATCAGAAAAATTCAAAAAATTCTGCAAATTTTACTGGCTATAGTACTCGAGCAGATGAACAACTTTGATCAAGGAAGTTTTCTGATTCGAGCTTCCGAAATATGACTTATGTATTGATGCACAATACCCACGGGTTTGAGTCTTGAAGAAGAAGAAGAAAGAAGAGAATGAGAGAAAATCAGAAAATAAAGCACATCATGCCAAGTTCAGCCTTTTCATATACAAAAAAGAGGTCGGAGCAAGATTAAAGTAAGAAGAGGAATAGGGAGAACCCATACCAACAGTTTTGTTCTCACGGAAATTGGCACCCTTCCAGCAACTCGAGCAAATCAAACAAAAGGGAATCCCAGAAGATTAGTGCGAGCCCTTCCTTGCTAGCACCCACGTTGTAAGCACTCATGTTGCTGCAATAACAAAATAGGTCAAAAGAGGGTTTGGTGCTTGACTACCAAAACAAAGGGCCCAGCAAATTCCTCAATAAATCCAAGAGAAAGCTAGAGAAGGGACATACCTTGCTAAAATCCCAATGGGTGACTTTGAATATACCAAGAAGGGAGCGAAATTGAGAATCATAGAGGAAAACCCACACAAAAAGGTCCCTCCAGCAACAGTAGAAGGGCTTCTTCAAGGGAGAAGGTGAAGGCGTCGAAATCGACTTGGGCTCTTTTCCTAGCTGGAGGCAGATGTTTTCCACTTGATCTTACTCCCTCACTCAGTTTTGAGCTGGGGGAACAAGGGAAAACGAAGAAAAGAAAAGTAGGAAGAAGTTGGGTCTGGTGCAAGAAAAGGGAAGATAAAGAAAGAAAATAATAAAAAAGAAAGGAAGAAGGCGTTTGGTGTTGGGAAACTGCAAATAACCGCTAGGGCCAATTATGACACGCAGTCATTTTGCACTGGAAGAAAAGAAGTTCTCTACAAATACAAATCTGATTTTTTGGGTCGGGTTTAATTATTTGGCACATTCCAGCACCTGTCCCTGCTTTCAAATATCCTTCCAGCACCTGCCATGTTTTCAAACATCCTTCCAGCACATGCCCTATTTCAAACACCTTGCCAACACATGCTTTATTTCAAATATCCTTCCAGTACATGCCAATGTCAAGCATCCAAGCATACAAGCCAAAATCAAGCATACACGCCAATGCTAAGTATCAAGCCAAAATCAAGCATACATGCCAATGCTAAGCATCAAGCCAAATACCAAATATACAAGTCAAAGCCAATCATGCAAGCCAAAATCAAGCATACATAACTAATATTAGATACACAAGTCAATGCAACTCTTGCAAACCACAATCATGCAAAATCAAGCATCTCTAGTCACTCAAGCAAATAAATCACGCAAGCTAAGTAGTTATCTTGGGCTAATCCATCAAGCATTTTCTTCTATATCATGCCACAAAATAGATCAACTCTTGGTAACTTTAGTAAGTGACCTCTAAAATTACAGTGTTTAGGAAAATTCTTCAAGGCAACACCCTCGGTGTTTAAGAAGGACTGGGTTTTAAGCGGGACCATTGCGACCCCTCCAACCTTCCCGGAAAATATCTGGCTGTAATTTTAGAGACCCTTAACTGGTCATCCTTGAGCTGCTCTTAAACTCAAGTCATGCCAAGCCACTACAATTTATTTTGGGCTGAAAATTGATTATTCGGACCATTTCAATACACATTCATGGCCCCAATAATCAAGCGAGCTAATATTGAGGCCCAAAAAAGTCCACGGTTGGGCCCAAATAAGTTTTCGATCCAATTCGCCACTGTATTAAGAAAAATCACATATCTGAGTACACGAAGTCTCGTCATATACGAGTCACACCACATGCGCCATGCCAAATAAATAATTCATCATGTTAGGAATCGAGATTAAGATTATAAAATGCATTATCTTCGCAAATCCATGCTAA
Organism: Prunus mume; assembly: GCF_029339155.1. Taxonomy (NCBI): domain Eukaryota; kingdom Viridiplantae; phylum Streptophyta; class Magnoliopsida; order Rosales; family Rosaceae; genus Prunus; species Prunus mume. The sequence goes on from NC_142701.1 coordinate 6,762,425, forward strand.
TTATCCCGTCAAGCATAATAATTGAAAGCATGCCAAGCAACATGCCATGCCAAGCGACATGCCATGCCAAGTAGGAAATCATTATTACACACCCAACCACGCTACAAGCCTAAGTGGGCTCAAGCCACTCGAATGCCCGGGGCTTGCTTGAGTGGGTTGTGGTATGGATGGTAATAAATCAACATGAGCCCCATTGATGGGCCAAGAAATAGAAAGTTTTGGGTTGCTTAGGAGCCTCGAGACTCAAGCCCATTTCTTAAGCCCAAACATGTGGGTGAGCACAAGAGAGAAAAGTAGTCCAATAGCCCAGGCAAAATAACCTAACCAAAAATAAGTCCAATCAAAATAGCCTATTGACTCAACTAAAAAACCCAAACGTTTTAAATAGCCCACTTGCTTGATAAACCATCTTGGCCCATACAACTACCATAATAGGCTACAAAGGCACCAGCACCTAGCTAGAGGAACAAAAGCCACGAAGGGGAGGTCTGGAGGTTCCAGCACATGGAGGGAGCAGGTACCAAGCAAGAAACATTCAAAGTACCAAAGAATATTAGCCTGCGAGCTACTAGAAGCACCCTTTGAACCAGCATGTATATTCAATTCCTTCCCTCATCAGACCTAGCCTTGGAAGAGGAAAGAAAAGAAGGAAGAAAGATTGCTGAAAATAGGAGTCTGAAACAGCCGCGGGAAAGGGGGCCTTGAGCTCCAAAAAATCCCTGATTTTGGCAAATAGGCAGAGAAGATTTCACCAAAAAAGGATGATTAAAGGGATGAAGGGAGAAAGGAAGGGAAAGACTTGACAAAATGGGATGGAAGCCATTAGGGTTTCTTGGGAAGTGATGGTTTCCAACTGCTATAAATTGAGGCATCTTCAACCCAACGAAATGAACCCACATCTGGAGAGCAAGCTTCATCTCTCACCATAAAATCTCTGCAATTTCGTGCCATATTCCTCCATCTCCTCCCACTTTCCATTCTGCCATGCCATTCTAGAGTCTGACATAGCTTTTGTCAGGCTGCTGGAAACTTACCCAAACCACCAAATACTTCACCATTAGCCACAACTCAGATCTAGAGAGCAAGCTTTCTCTCTAACTTACAAAAACCCAACAATCTTGTGCACTGTTCATCTTGTTCTCCATTTTGCTCTTTTGGCAGCTGCCGAAAGAACTCTGCTCTTCATTTTCCCTTTCCTAGCCAAATCTCTTACAAAACTTCTTCTTCCTTACCCTAACACTTCCTTTTCCCTCAAAGCAAGCCTAAATTTTCTCTTAGTGCTAAACTCATGTTGATTTTGCTCCTATGCCACATGCCACTCACGCTAAGCATGAGAGTTTATCTGTAAGCATAAAGAAATTACCTGTAAGCTGCCATTATTTTGGTTGGTGAAGGTAATCAAAATACTTCGTAAGGCTCTACTGCCTTTTTGAGGTATTTTGGGGCTTAATTTTCGAACTCAGCAAAGAGGACAATTTCATCATCTTTTACAGAAATTTCAGCTGGAGGAAAAAGTCCCCTACAAAAAGAAAATTAAACTTTTTTAAAATAAATATTAAAACTTAAAATTATAAATTTTTTTTTCAAAAAACACAAAAGACCTGCCTGTTCTACCACCACCACCTCCCATGATCCCATCATCCCACCCACCAACCCCATATTACCTTCCTCCAACTTACCCCCAGCCGATCCAGCCCACACCCACCACCACCGCCACCGCCACTCTCCTCTCCAACACAGCTAAACTCCACCTCACCCAGATTATCGCGAGTTGAGTCGCTTGAGTTGGCACTTTCATTTTCAACTTACCCAACCCCAACTTCAGCAGAGATGAAAATTGGGCAGCAAAATATTACCAAGAAGAAAGAAAAGAAAAAAGGGCGGCAACAACACCTTTTCAAGATGCCAAGATGGAGAATTCAAAATGCAAATCTCAATGTCCAGAGAAAAAGAGATGGGCGCCGGAAGGGAGGTGCTGCAGGGATGGGTGTGGGGTGCCAGGGCTCAAGAGGAGGGGGATGGCGTGATTACTCTGGTTTTTTCTTTTCTCCATTTTAATGTGCAGAGTGTAACCTTAATGACTATTGGTGTTACAAAAAACAATTAACGACAAAAGGCGATAATTTTGCAAACCTCAAGACCATTCATGATAAAAAGCCTTATATATTTTTCTTTTGAAAAACAAAAGGGGAATACAAATAACAAAAATTTGAACAGATGGAGAAGCACAAAAGTATGAGCATATGGTTTGTATCATAACTGAATGTTCCCTGCTGCTGTTGCAAAAAGAAAACCTAAGTAATAAATTTCCACAACATGAAAGCCATAGAGTGAAAATTCCAGTTCACACAAACCAAAGCGCTATTTTTATTAAACTTAGTACATAAGTTTTTATTCGATAGAGGTTTAGAGCGCTTATAAGCAGAGAGCATCCATTTCGTACAATACTTCATATGTTCCAACATAAGTTACTGAAATACAAGATACCTAAACTTCATCCGGTATTCTGCATGCCAGCAGCAATACCCTTCATAGTCAAAATAAGTGTGTCTTCTAGTCCAGGAGCATACTCGCTAGTTGGATTAAGCTTTACGAGCTCTGCCGCTGGCTTGCTTGTTGTTTCCATGTACTCCTTTGACAAGTGTGGCCTTACTTTAACATGGTAGTTCGGATCACGAATCTGCTTCAGTGTATAGGCTTGGCACACATTAAGTGTGGTGATGTAAGAGTCACGGAGAAGGAGTCTCTGCCTCAAATAAGGATCTCCTTCCAGAAGAGCCCTATGTCCAGCAACCTACAAAATTAACAGAAAATGATATTAGTTTCTTAAGATACCTGCATGTGCAGTCAAACTAATTACATTCGCTCAAAAAACTTTAAACTTGTAGAAATAAGTAATAAAACAACACCAATAGCACTTCAGAAATTTTTTCATAAAATTGATAGTTTACATTTTTAAATTAACATTAGCCTCAGATATATGCTCTTATGGGTTTACAATCAAGTTAAGGAAAAAGTAAAAAGGTGGTTATGGACACAGATGATGAGTAATTTAATTTGTCCTTTGCAGAAGTTAAGTGTAAAGGGCTGCCTAAACTGTATTACCTGGAGGACAAGGCTCTTAGTTTCTTCGTAGTTGGCCCTCAATCTCTCTCCAAATGACCATAGGTCTTCTGACACAAGCAGCTTGTCATACAGAGAGGCAATACCCGGGTCGCCCTTGGCAAACACCATCTCAATTAAATCAATCGACACTCTGAAGAAAGGCCACTGATTATACATCTCTCGAAGCATATGGAGATTTTTCGCATCCTTCTCAATAGCTTGCTTAAATGCTGCCCCAAACCCAAGCCACACTGGTAAATGAAATCTTGTTTGGGTCCAAGCAAATATCCATGGGATTGCACGTAGTGATTCAATGCCTCCACTTGGCTTTCGTTTTGAAGGACGACTCCCAATGTTCATCCGGCCATACTCCATCTCTGGTGTTGCCTGCATTATCCAAGAGAAAATTATTACAGAACAATCTTCATCAGCCAATTCTGTCCTGATCGGATAGGTAGCTTTAAAACTAATAATGAACAAATTTTATGTTAAGGTAGGCAAAGCATGTAAGAGGAAGACAACAGAAGAATGATTCTTGAAACTCAATTTCGGGATTCAACACACTATCTTTCATAAAGGATTAAATTAGTAACTAACATACCACTGACCCAAAAGAGAAACTAATACATTGTTGCTAAAGCGTCAAGGGGGATTCATGTTATTGAAATGGTTAGTTTATACACACGCACACACACACACAAAAGTACATATATATTGAAAGGACGATCACGTTGGATAAGTAGGATACTTACACGGCGAAAGTATTCAACAAAACGAGGTTCCTGGAAAACTATTGAACGGTATTCCTTTGTTGCAATGACAGCCATCTCATCCATTAGTGCACGCCATTCAGGCTTTGGTGAGACAGGAGGATGCATTCCGTGCTCAAGTGTAGCTGCTGTGAAACGCTGGAGTGTTCTAAAGCACAAGTGCTCCTCCCCAAATGATTGTTCAATAACTTCACCTTGAACTGTAACACGAAGTGAACCATGAATTGTGTCGGGTGGCTGAGACAATATAGCAAGATGGGTGGGCCCTCCTCCTCTTCCAACTGTTCCACCTCGACCATGAAACATTGTAAGCTTAACCCCATATTGTTTCGCAACCTTTATGAGCTCTTCTTGAGCCTTGTATAACTGCCATGCTGCAGATAGACGGCCAGCATCCTTCCCTGAATCTGAGTATCCTATCATGACTTCTTGCTTCCCATTGATCCTGTTTTTGTACCAATCTATTGAAAAGAGACGGCCCACAGCAGCAGGAGCAGCCTCAAGATCAGCAAGCTTCTCAAACAATGGGACAACCCTTAGTGGTTTCTTCACACCACATTCACGTTGCAAAAGCTCAACAGCAAGCACATCAGATGCCGCTGTCGCCATTGAGATAATATAAGCACCAAAATTGTCTGAGGGAAGTTCTGAAATGACATGGAATGTGTCCAGCACATCAGCAATTTCTTCAGTCTTGGGAACGTCAGAGCCAAAAAGGGGGCGCTTGCCACTAAGCTCAGACAAGAGCCATTCTTGTCTACGTTCCTCGGACCATTCTCGATAAGACCCAATCTCCAGGTGCCTTGTTATAGCATCTAGGACATCAGTGTGCCTGTCTGATTCTTGCCGTATGTCTAGTCTCACAAGAGAGAGCCCAAAAGTGGAAACTTGCCGTAAGAAATCAAGAAGGCTTCCATCAGCAATTGGCCGATCGCCACAAGAGCAGAGTGACCGGTAACACAATTCGAGAGGCTCCAGGAACTACAAGGGAACAAAAAGACAAAATCAGCTCTAATACGAAACATTGTTACATGAGCATGAAAAATGGGGAACAATCAAACATGATTTCAATACTGAATGTCAATTGTAATTTATTCAAAGACTACCCCAAGTTTAAAGCTGACCAAATCTTAAAATTAGGTAGACTTTGGCAATTAAGTTTGTTTTATAACTCTACAACCAAATACATAATGCTTGTGGTTAGGAGAGACCTGTTCAACATTTGTAAAGGTTGTTTCCTCGGGAATTTCAGAGATTCCATTGGCCAATAATTGGCGAGCACGTTCACGTGTACTGTATAGCTTGTCTCTTACATCACCAAGAATAACGCGATAAGGCTCATTTGGAGGAATTTGCTTCCAAAACTCTGCATCCAAAAAGCATAGTTAATAAATAAATCCATTGCACACTTGAATTTTATAAAAAAAAAGTCAAAAAAGTTAATAGAAGTAAGAGAATTTTCAGCTAGTTTCAATGATTAGGCATGCCATTCTGCTAAAAGTTCAACTTAGTAAGCCAAAGATTTGAAGTTTTACCAACTATTGAAAAACTTTCAGGCAAGGATGATAAAAACATGAAGTCATCTCTATTGCATACCTATATAGTGTTTCGCATCCTTCTTTGAAGACCTATGAAGTTCATGAGCACGAGAAAGAAGCTCATCATTGCAGCGCCACATAGATAACTGTGAAAAAAAAATGGTAATAAGAAATACAATATGCAAAAGAAAAAAAAAAGTATTCAAGTACTCTGAACAGAAGAATCATATAACAAATCTAAGTGGAAGTAATGATTCTTTTGACACCTCAAACATAAGATCCTCTATCTGGGAGAAGTACAAGTTAGCAGCCATCATTCTAGCCAATAAACATACATCCCGTGTAACTTCAGGAGTGACCCTGGGGTTTCCTGCAGTCCATATCAAGCAGATGTTAAGGTACAGAAGCAACAAAATCATTCTAAGGCATGATTTTAGAGTGAGTGCGGAGAGATATGCCATAGAGATTATTATAAAATAAAATAAAATAAAAAAGAATTTTTTTTTTTATAAAAAAAGGCACTGTGTAAGGACAGAATAAGCTCATCCAGTACTAGCATGAGATGAACATACCATCACGGTCCCCACCCATCCAAGAAGAAAATTGAATGAGAGGGGCATTGTAAGGAACACGTTCATTTATCCCTATGTTCTTCAAAGCAGTGTCAACACGACGTAAGAATTTCGGTACACCTTTCCAAATTGTCTCATGAAAGTAGCTCATTCCCGCTCTCATCTCATCTTGAGGGGTTGGAGGAGTCCTTCGGATTTCATCTGTACGAAATGCAGCTTGAATCTACATGAAATGCGAAGTTAAATTATATCAATTTGAAACAAAAGCTTCTTTTGGTTATAAAATAAAAGCTTATTATTATAGAGCAATTATTCTACACTAGAAGAAATTATCAGAGATCAAATTTGTGGAGGCATATGTTGGGGAAGCAATTTTCTGTCGTGAGAGAGAGAGAGAGATACAAAGACAGAGACAGAGAGACAGAGACAGAGACAGAGACAGAGATATGTAAATTGGCATCTGGGTGCAACTGCTTTGGCAATTCCAACAACCTTAAGGAAAACATAAGCATAGTCCAGAGAAAATGAGTTTTTAAATTCTAATTTGGCCAAGAACATAACAAAAATCTACAATGAGTGTACATAGCATCAGTAACCAACATCCCATCATTGGTTTCCACATACCTCTCTTTGTAGAGCCTCATCGAGTTCCTGTTTATCATCAGGTGTAATGTCCTTAGCATACAACTGTGTCAAACAATTTCTTACCCTGAAATGGTCAAAATTACCCAATGTCAGTACCAAAATAACATACCATCAATATAACATGTCTAATCCCACACAGTTTTCTTTTAGCAGTCCAAAGTGGATCTGGATAATAAACATATCCTGGGCAAGTTGCTTAACCAGTGGGCTTCTGCAATTTGTCTTCTTACATAAGAGAAATGAAAAAGGTAAGTGGAGAGTGGACCTTGCGTGCTTTTGAAGCAAGGATCTTCGAACAGACTGAGTAGGATGTGCTGTTAGGACCAAATCTACAGTCTGGTTCTTCAACGCATCAAAAACTTCTTGTGGGGACTTCTTCAGGTCTCCCACAAGCCTCTTGAGAGTCTCTTCAATGTCTGACTCTGTAGTAGCTGAAGCCTCATCAGCGAAGTCTCCCTTCTTCAACTTGATCCTCCTTCGATAAGCAATCTGAACTTCCTCGGCCAAATTGGCTAAGTTAAGCATGTGAGAAAAGGACTTAGCAATGACAATCGAGTCCCCAGGATCCAAACTCGTTAGAACCTTCCCAAGTTCCTCCAACTTTTTAGGGTCCTGCTTTCTTTCATATTCTGCGGAAAGTTCATAACAATCTTGCACCTAGTCCAAATTAAATCACAACAGTCAATAAATTACTCGTTTATCATCCCATAATCTCATGTAAGAAGTGCCCCAGTTATCTAGAATGCAGAACCTTTTGAACGAAATTTCATATGTTAAAATCTAAATCATTATTAAACCAAAACGCCATCGACACTACCAGCGCTAAAGGAGTGAACTTTTGAGTCTTCCAAAATGCAAACAGGACTAAAACGAATGAGAATTGAAAATTTAAACGAAAGAGCAAGTTGGTACACAAGATAGTTTCTTCCACAATTTTCTTTTAAGAATAAAAAAGGAAAAAAGTCAAGATATTCCCAAACAAGCATTATAAAAACAAAGCGATAATATCAAGGTGAGAAACAAAAACATACATAATAACCAAGAAAAACGAAGAAACTTCATCAAAACTAACATGGGTATCCATCAAATTCGCTTAACTATCAAACTTTAGCACACTAAGCTAAAAGTAGTCAAAGATTACTAACTAATAAATTGATAAATTTAAACAAAAAAACAAACCCAATACCGTTTCTCTGAGACTCTCTCCATGTAAATCCTGAAGAATGTCAAGGAAGCGATCCAATAACAAAGCATCATACTCAATCAGTTTGTCATCCTCAGACACCTTCCCTGGTGCCAGCAGCCTCAGCTGTGCGTCAATTGAAGCCATCTTCTCCAAGTTCCTTGAAGCCATGGGCGCCTTCTCTGTCTCTGTCTCTCTGTCTCTGTCTCTCTCTCTCTCTCTCTCTCTCTCTCTCTCTCTCTCTCGGTTTCTGGGTTGCTCTGGTCTGCCTCTGACTTTTTTAACCAACCCAGATATGCATGCTATTAATAATGAAAAAAAGAAAAGTAAATCCGGAGGGAGAAAGGTGTAGAACAAAGTAAGTTTCAGAAGGACTATAAAACCAATTGAAGTAGAATTCGAACTCTATTAATAATAATAATAAATTATATATTGGGGATAAAAAATAAAAAAGAAGAAAAAAGGAGGAACCAAAGTAAATCCCGTGAGACTCAGATGAAGAAAGAGCGGGTAGGTTGCAGGAAAACGGGTTGCTTGCGAATTACGATCTGAGCACGAGAAAGAAAGAAAGTAGAAGGAAGAAGAAGAAGAAAAGCAAAGGGCTTGGTTGAGGGTTCGATCACGGAAGGGTATGAGAGTCCGTGTGTGATGCAAAGCAAGCAGGACTCATATCTGTCTTGTTGGCCCTTTTTTTTTTTTTTTATAGTCAGTGAACCAGTTTACTTTTACGAATCCGACAAGGACACCTGAAATTTAGTAATTTACATCACATTGTGTCTCCATTAATTTAGTTATTTTTATTTACATAATTATGGGGTTAAATACGTGTTTGGATGAAGAAATTTAAGTACAAAAGAATTTATAAATGACGGATATTGATGTTCTAGAATTTATAAAATTTTGTGTTTGAATAATGGATTTAAAGTATAGAATTTAACCTTTATTTCTACAATTATTTTTTTTTTAAATTCAATCTTTCTTGGAATTTTAGACATGACGACTTTTAGATAGAATTTAAAGTTGGGATTTATGACCTCCAAATTCCATGTTTTTTCCCCCACAAAATTTCTAAATTTCTATATATTTTTTTATCCAAATACGAGAATTAGTTCATGTCAATTTAGAAATTCTAACTTTTCTCAAAATTCCAAGTTTATTTTTTGTGGGAAATTCTTTTTCTCTTTTTGTTTCGTTGGAAGTGGGAAATTCATCTACTGTAAATATCAAAGAGGTGGAAATGAAACTAATACCCTAGATCTTTGGTGTTCTTCGATTTTTGGTGGACCTTTGTTGTTCTACTCTTCTTTTGACAAATCTATTGTCTCATATTTGGGCTGGCTTTGGTCATCTTGCAAGGCTACTCTTTAAGGTGTTGCGGCTTGGTTATGGTAGATCAATTGCTCATTGGTGCGTTGAGGTCCTGGAGTAACTAGGTGGCGCTCTGTGTGTCATGTTATAAAGGAATATTAGTGGCGGTTGGCTTTCCTTTTGCCAACATTGTTTTAATTTTTCTTCTTCTTTTGGTTTAATTTATTCAATAAAGTCTAGAAACTCTATGAGTTTTATGAGTTCTTTTTCTTATGATTCCAGAAACTTAGTTGAGTTTGATGGTCTTCTTAGTCTCTTTATAAGAGTCATGTCCGTTATCAGCTAGTTTTTCTCATTGATGTCATCGGACTAGATTCAAGGAAATCATGGTGGTTGGAAGCAGTTATAGAAAAGTTATTTTCAAGAGTGATGATTCTGTCCATGTTGTTTCAGCTTTTTGGCTCACTCACGTCATATAGGAAGTTTTACCCATGTCTACCATATTGTTATTTGGATGGCTTTCTTTACAATATGGGTTGTATGCTTTTTCCCTATTGATCTAATAAAATTGTATCGCATTTTTATCAAATATATATATATATATGTATATCATGTATAGGTGAGATATAACAGTAGGAAAAGTAAAACTTGGTTAATTATAAGGATGATGGGCCATCAAACACATATTAAGGATATTAATGGAATATTAGTGGAATAAGAATCACTTGCCACAAAATCTTAAAGATGGAGAAACAAATTGGAATCAAAGGATTTAAGAATTAATAAAAGTGAAAGAAAATACTTAGGTTGTGATAAATACAATGGAAAGAATATTACAAAGATAAAATAGGAAAGAATAATATTTTAATGGGGCAGAATGCTGAGCACTAAAGTAAGAACAAAAATCAATGTAATGGAAATGAAAATATTAAGAGGGATTATTAGAGTGACTAAAAAAATAAGAATAATGTTACTCTTATCATATTTGTATACCACATTCGCATACCATCTTATGTGGCAAATGAGGTGAACAACCACATCAATTAAAATTAATTTAATATTTTTTTTCTTTTATGATTTATTGATACTTTTTAATTGATGTGGCTTATCCACTTCATGTGCCACATAAGGTGGTATGAGAATGTGATATACAAATATAGTAAGAGTAGCATTACTCCTAATATAAATACAAAGATGATATAGATTTGTGGTGAGTTCGACATTAAGTTGTAATTAGCCCATTGCAGTGGTATACCTTTGTTGTGGAAGAATTATCAAGATGTAACAATAGATAATCAATATATAATAAAGAAACATTAGAAATTCTACCTTTAATGATAAGATCAAATAAAGTAGGTTTAATTATTATTGGCATACACAGCAAATATTTGGATACATCTTTATTTTCTAACAAAAGAAGACTCCTCTTCTGACCAAAAAATAAAAAAACAAAAAAACAAAAGAAGACTCCTCAAGTTTAAAAGTAAAAAATAAATAAAATAAAAGGAAAACAGTTAAAGTAAAATTTCTAAGAGGCAAAATTAAATTGTACATAATTTCGTTATTCAACTCTAAAAATTGTTTAGTACTTGATGCAGTTAACAAGGATATGTTAATTTTTGCAAACTGGAAAATAAGAAAAAAGATTGTTCAACTGTGATCATATTAGCCAAGAAAAAAGTCAGATTTGTGGGATATTAAAAACAAATTAGACCAAGTAGTAATTAGGATCAAACTCAATAGTGAGGAGTTGATTGTTTTGAGGGTTGTGTTTTGCAATTGATTTATTTCATTGGCCAAAAAGAAAAAGAAAAGTTATCTTTTCAATTTAATTGTCCTCACAGACCAGTCAACGCCTATACAGTCTTTTTTTTTTTTTTTTCGTATGGTTAGGCAGTCAATGTATGAGTGAACTGGAATATGCCTTGAAGAGAAGTATATGCTATCGAGATCTCAAAAGAAAGAAAAATCCTTATCAAATAAACAAAAAGAAAGAGAGAGATTCTAATTCCAACCTCACTGGATTGTTTGACCAATAAAAAAACCTCATTATGCTTATAATTTTTTTTTTAAAAGGACAAAAGTAAGAAAAGATGAGTTAATAAAAAAAAAACATGATAAAAAAGAAAAGATGAGAGAATCAAATGTTTTATCATCTTGATTGTTGAGCCTTCTATTTGTAGATTCTCGGCTGATTAGAAATAAAGTCTCAAGTAAGGAAAGAATTAGGAATGTTCATCATGATGGACTATAATTTTTGTTAATTTCCATCTATTATGTAGAGGAGACTGGTGAGCTTTGTTTTGGCAGTTGTCTAGTGGAGTGTGCCTATTTTTGTTAGGGTAGGTTTAGCCAATTTTTCATTGAGTGGGATGAACTTCACATAAATTAGCAGCAAATTTATTTATGTCCAAAAACTTGCATTAAGCTAGAGCCCACCCTAGTATGAGAGTGGTTACGCCCTTGGTCCCAAGGACTCCTAACTTGCATTAGTGTGAGGTACCAAATTTGGAAGTAAGTATATTTAACTTGATAAGGGTTAGTTATAATTATTATAAACTCAATTATCAACACAAACCCTTGTGAACAAGTTATAATGTCTCATTCAAATTCAACTACATATAACCTTTCAGTTATAATTATCTGAATGTTTCTCATGTCGACATATATTTTCCAATAATAATATAATAAATATATTATTTATTTATGAATTGACGTGCGTTTCCATTAGTATGTATATATCAGTGCACCACTTTACATTTCATGGTGCACCTTCACATATAATACACACGTTGTAAGAACCATGTTATCATAATCATATTGAAGGAAACTTTGGTGTTTGATGGAAGGAACTTTTGATCCTTCTTGTTTTGGATACATAGACGTGCACCACCAAATACTGATTGGCTTAAATGGAAAGGGTCGAATTGTTGTGTTTGTGCTTCTGACTTGTAATCAACTGATTGATCGGTCAAGCAGAGAACCTCTTCTTGGCTTAGGTTCTTTCACTTCCTCAACGTCAAGGATGGTTGAGCTTTGTATGTTTATTTTTAGGGTTTGAGGATTTTAGTGATAATGATGTAATTCAATTAAAACTGTGATTAAACTAAATGACAAGAAAGTAAATGTAAGAAAGTGGATTAAAGCGATAATTAAACTTAAATTAAGATAAAGCATAAATAAGAACAATAAATTGAAATAAACTTTATATTAAAGTAAACTTGAATGAAATTCGATAAAGTAAACTTAATGAAAATTCAAGAACAATGGAATCTAAATTTCAAGAAAATAAACTTTATACTAAGGAATTGAAGTGCTTGGAAATGTAAAACCTAAACTAGGAATTCAAAAGTGCAAGAAAAAAGATAGGTTTTGTGTTGATCGGACATGTCCTTGTGTAACACTCCGACCTAATAAATTGTTTTTATTTAATCCATTTTTGCCCTTGAAGGTAGGGGCACTTTAGTCACTTTTGTGGAAAGGAATTTGGGGAATTGAGTATCACCGTTGCATGGAGCTCATGAATACGAGTTCGTAGACAAGCGACAGGCTCAATTCCAATTTAAAATGGAGAAGTTATGATATACAGAAGTGTAGTGGCACAAACATAAATATTGTGAATTCCCAATTTAAAGTTCAGACCCAATTCCTTTTTCTTTTTTCTTTTTTTCTTCTATTTTATTTTTCTGGTTTTCTCTCTTTCCTTGCCCGAAAAATTTCTCCTTCTCCCCCTTGTGAACAGTGGCACCACCGCTTTTATTTCAAATTCCAACGCCGTCGCAACCTTCACGAAATATCTTCCTCTCGTCCTCCTCTACAAATCCCACCCAAAATTCGATTGAGTTAGCAGCTGAAGAGCTCAATTTGACAACGAGAAGAACTTAGGTTTTTCGAGGGTGTTTTGCTAATTTCCGGCAACTTTGGCCACCATTTCCGTCGAGTGAGGTACCAAGACGCAATATATAGCTCAGGATGAACTTGCTTAGGGTTGAGGTAGCATTCGACTTGTTGTGTGTGGACATTTGTTTTTAAATGAGCATTATTTTTCAAATATGGAATTGTTTGCATAAATGTGATTTGATTGAAAATTGGTTTATTTTGGGTTAATGAGGTTGTGGGATTTTATTATCGGGCTAGACTTGGCTTTGACAATATGATATGGGATTTCCACAGATTATTATTATTATTATTTTATTATTAAAGTATATGAATTTCGGTTTCGGACTATGTGTGATATTGGTTCGTGCGTACTGGGGAGCAATAGTCCCCTTGTTGGAATGCTCATCCTTAGCCACATGTGTGATGCAAGATCCCGACATTTGGTTGAGAATAAACAATCCTCGAGTTGGATTGTTTTCCCTTATACATATCTTGGTGGTGTTGAATTTATGGTTTTACAATAAGGATTAAATTAACACGTTTACATTATTTTCTAGAACGGAGGAGGTTATTTATGTTGAATATAAATTATGTTTAACGCTTTCTTTTTGTCCACTCACATTTTCTGTTTTGCGCTCCTTAAGTTTTAGATATCCAAGGTCGAGACCACCATATCGAGGCATCGCTGCTATTTGCATTGTAGGGATTCCTCATTTATCTTTTTCTACTTTCATTATTCCCGGGTTGTAAACTTAATTTTTAGTTGCTTTGCTTGCGTTTGAGTTTGGATAGAGGTCTTGAAGCCCATTTAAAACTAGCTTTTCTTTGCAGGTACTGTAAATTAGGAAATGTTCCAGCCATGGGTTTAGGTTTAGGAAGTTGGCTGGCCATTAAATGGCCAAAAGTGGACTTTGTTCAAATTATTTCCTTATGTGGACGAAGTTCGTCGGATTGCAAATCTGATCACTTGATTTCCTCCTTCATAGGAATATTCCAGATTGACATCAATCCTCTTAATTACTTTCCTTATAGGTTTATTTACTGTAGTGCCCCCTGAAACTTCGGTCAAATCTCACATTACCCTATAAAACTTAAAGTGGCCCATTTACCCCGCTTGATCATGGTTTGGTGACTCACTTTAGCCCCTGACGTCAACTTCATCCAAAACTTTGTCAACCCCATTCATGAATACCTAGAAGATGGTTGGACGAAGGGAGACAGGGGAAACCAAAGGCCTTCAAATTTGTAACGAGGTCTCACAGAGCAGGGCTCCAGTTTCCGAAGGGTAGGAGATGGGTACACGGGTAATGGTGATGGAGATGGGCTTGAAGCTGCTAACCTGTGTGTGTGTGTGTGTGTGTGTGTGTGAGAGAGAGAGAGAGAGAGAGAGGTTGGGGAAGGGGGCTGGGTTTCAAATAACCCATATTTGAAATTGGGTTTTGAGGTTAAGATGGAGATGAGAGCTTGGGAGGCTGAGATAGGAGTGGGATGAGTTCCTTTCTTCCAAGGTATTTGCAAGAGCCAATGGGGGTGGGAATGGAGGCTGGGCGGCTGGGATCTAATTTTATTTTGTGTTTTTATTTTAATTCTTTTAATTAGTTTTCATAATTAGAACATCTAATTATATTTTTATGTGTGTGTACGTGGGCTCCACTTGCCACATCACCCCTCAATTAGTGGATAATGATCTATGTGTATGAAACTACAAAAATACCCTTGCCATGTCATTAATTTTAATAGAGTTTTGGATGGAGTTAACGACAAGGGGCAAAGTGGGTCACCAAACCACGATCAAGCAGGTAAATGGGCCACTTTAAGTTTTGGGGGGCAATATGAGATTTGACAGTAGTTTTAGGGGGTACTACAGTAAATAAGCCTTCCTTATATGACCTCAATCACTTGCATGTAAATTATCCGGAAGTTTTGGGTCTAATTTCATAGGTTGGGTTTGAACCTCAGAGAATTTAGTTTAGCATCTGGTAGAACATCGTAACTTCTAGAGCTCTGGTCTTGGTTGAAAAACCCACTGATGTTGAGTGACTTGGAATTGCTTGACTCCAACTTGAAATCAAAACCTGACTCAGAGTTCTCGACCTTGACTTGGAGTCGAAACCCAACTAATTGGATGCTTTAATCCCGCCTAATTGGAGAACTTATGTTTGCAAGACAAGGTGACCATAGGGTGGCCCAAGGGGCACTTTTTCCAATTGACCAAAAAAGGGCCACTTTTTCCCAATTTTAAAAATCTTTTTGAGATGTAATTTTTTTTTTTTTTTTTTGTAGGATATGTATTATTGTTGCTTTTGATTGACAAAAGTTGATGTCGTGGATTTGTCCGCTAAGTGAGATCATGTGGTCAATTCTTTGCCATGTAATTTTGGTTGTCGATTGTCGACGTCGTAGTGATACTGTTTATTCTTGGGTGGTTTAGGGATTATCAGTGATAATTCCTTAATAGATTAGTCATAATTAATTATTTTTAGTGAAAATCATGCCTCTAATTGACAAAGAAACTTGTTAACATCACTTCAAACTAGTCCAAAACAACCCTGCATGTCCTTCCTTTAGCATTGAGTCTCGATACCTTTTAGGAAAATATTTTTCTCCTTTCCATATAAATAGGAACTCATACGTCCCTGCCAATATCAGTATCCTACATTTTATGTTTTTCTTTTATAACGAATTTTATGTTCAAGTAATGGTCAATTTTAAATAAAGCATGACACAAGCAGCAGTCCAATAAAATAAGCATTTGGGTTTCCAGAAAAACTCCAAAACGAATACAATTGAAAAAATTTATGTTAATTATTTTCTTGCAGAAAAAAAAAAAAAAAGAATTCATGTTTAAAAATTGAGGTGTTGTTAAGGCCCAAAAAATCCACGGTTCAGCCCAAATGAATTCTCGGCCTAGCGCAATGTCTTATTAAGAAAAGACCCAATTTGGAGCACGCAAAAGTTCGTTATTCACGTTCACACGAGTCATAATCCACGTGCAATGCCAAAAAATATGCAATTCGTCATGTCAAAAATTGAAATGAGCCTATAAAAGACACTAGCTCTACAAGCCCATACTAAATTGAACGTCATGTCCCTCTTCAAAGACTATAAAATTAAAGCATGTCAAGCAGGAAATCATTATTTCATGCCCAACCACGCTACAAGCCTAAGTGGGCCCAAGCCACTCAAATACCCGGGGCTTGCATGAGTGGGTTGTGGTATGGATGGTAATGAATTGTCATGAGGCCCATTGATGGGCCGAGAAATGGAAGTCCTGGGTTGCTTGGGAGCCTCGGAACTCAAGCCCATTTCTTAGGTCCAAACATGTGGGTGAGCACAAAAGATAAAATAGCCTATTACTTCAACCAAAATAGCCCATTAACTCAACCAAAATAGCCAAACAATTGATGAAGTTAGCCCATTTACTCGATAAACCAACTTATTGTCCTAGAAGGCCCAAGCAACCCAAGAAAATATCTGCAAATCTCCAACACCTAGTTGAAAAAAAAGCCACGATGAAAGCTAAAATATCCATGTGTGTAAGCTGCTGAGAGGCTCTAGCACATGGGGGGAACAAGTTTCAAGCAAAAACATCCAAAGGACCGAGAGATTTTAGAGCGCAAGGGAAAGGCACCCTTCGAACCAGCATGTATACCCATTTTCTTTCCTTCATCAGATCTAGCCATGGAAGGAGGAAGGAAAGAAAAGGGAACTAGCTGAGAATGGGAGTCTCCCACTGAAACAGTTGCGGGAAAGGGCCTTGAGCACTCAAAAATCCCTGATTTTGTGCAAATGGACAGAGAGATTTTTATCATTATAAGATAAGTCAAAGGAAGGGAGAAGGAAGAAAGGGAAAAGTTTGGCCAAATTAGTAGAAACCATTAGGGTTTCTTGGAAAAGAATAGTTTCCAGCGGCTATAAATAAGGCCTCTTCTACCCAACAAAAGGACAACCTACATCCAGAGAGCAAGCTTCCTCTCTTACTTCCAAAATCCAGCAATTTCGTGCTCAATTTATCCTTTTCTCCCTTGTTTTTCCTCTTGGTAGATCATTCTGATACTTGACAGAACCTCTGTTAAGCTGCCGAAAAAAGACTTAAGCCACCCATTGCCTAGCCTCTCTCCTCTTCTCCACCAAAACCTCTGATAATCCTTTCCTCCTTTTCCTCTTGTTTTTCATAGAAACTCACAGCTCTTTCTCTTTACGGCTAAACTCATGACAACTTTGCTCCCATGCCATGCTAAGATTCTACCTGTAAGCACTAAAAATTCATCTGTAAGCTGTTGTTATTTTTGTTGGTGAAGGTAACCAAGGTGTTTTCTAAGGCTCTATTGTCCTTTCGAAGCATTCTTGGGACTTGATTTCTGAACTTAGGCACATGGGATAATTTCATCAGTTCGCTCCTTCTGCAGCCCATTTGTAGGCCAAGAAAACGCCCCTACAAGTGTATATATTTATTTTTTCTTCCCGTTGATAGTGCGGGTCTATCTATATTACCTGAACCAAATAAACAATATAGCTTATACAAACAGATAATGGTCTCTTTATTTATTTACTTCGATTTTATTTATTTATTTTTCATACTGATAGCACTTCGATTTTATTTATTTAAAAATGAAAGTTCTGTCATGTCACATTTATATCCATACAATAAGCTGAATTTCAACCCAGAAAAGGAAATAAATCCTCACGGAAAAGCTATATCAAATATATCCAAGGAGTTCATGCAACTTGTTTGATACGTAGTGGGATTGATCTGTGGGCATTCGTTTTATAAGTACTTAGAGTAAGCGAAAAGAGACCTCGGAATTAGAAAGACTCAGCACATGCACTTTCATACCACACTTTTCCTCTGTGTCCCTCTTTTGGTAGATGCACACCACAATTTGCAGAACACAACTCACATGTTTAACAATTAAAATAATATTTTTCTTGACCAAAAAAAAAATTATAATTATATTTCTCACCATTTTTTTTCAAGTCAGTCTTGGTAAGAGAAAAGAGGTCAATTTATTAGGTAGTCATTTGAGTCAACTCAAGTAGAGAAGGTGCGTAAATTCCACTCTCTCTTAGAAAGACTTGTGTAATGTGAAATTCAAGAAAGAAGAAAATTGAGTTTTTAACATATTAGTGTTTTGGTGTAATGTGATTCAAAAGACTTCTGATACCTAAGTTAGACTTAGAATAAGCGATTGCAAAGAAGTAAGGTTTTTAGTTTTATTAACAATTAACTTCGTTTGATGGAGGTTTGGCTTTTATACGGTCTCTGGGTGGCTGGTTTCTTGCCTTTGAGTCTATTGGGTATGTTGAGACCCTTTATTCCGGCCATCATGTTCAATTAACCATTGGACTTGGGATGTGGGATGATTAATGAGTTTAATGCACGCATAATATTTGGTCCGCCACTCACGTAACGGCTGTAATGGCATGTGACTAGGCCAAATTGGTTAGGTGCCATTATTCCGGATTGATCATGTTAGGTCTTTTCTTATATGGCCATGCGTCGGCATTATAGGTATTGAGCCGAAGTAGGGCTCGTGGGCTTTAAAGAGGAAAGAGAAAATATCACCCATAGGTCGGGCTTGAGAAAGCCCATTGGGCGGGCTGGGCTAATACTTCATTCGAAAAAAATCATAAACTTAATCATAAGGGCATTTTAGTCTAAATTTGAGATTAAACTCACTTAATTCCAATATTTTCACATCAAACCAAATTTATAAAATACTCAATAAAGTCACACAACTTAATAAGATTTTCCACAAAAATAATAAAACAAAGTATTATTTTTGAGGTTATTACATAATTAGACCATAATACGTTTTAAGAAATAATTTAAAAAAATAATAAGTATCAAAAAGATATTTTTTTTAAAGGATGGTATAAATAAATATGTAAATGTTTGGTGATGTGTTCAAGAAAAACATGATTATATTTGGTGGTAGTAGTACGATTATGTTTCGTGATATGATTATGTTTAGTGATATGATATATTGTTCATCTTATTTATATATATATATATATATATAATTGTTGTATTAATAATTGACACAAATTAATGTGCTAATCATCCAATTATAAACTAGAAATGAGTAAAGAAAAGTAAATGAAATGAAACAAATTATATATGTGATTTAAGTGATATAATCCTAATCCTAAACTCTTATTTATACATAATTATATATCTATGGCCTAACATCAAGGCATCTCATTTTCCTCAGGAAATTATTGAAACGATGTCGTCCACATCGAATCAGCGCATTATTTAGGCGTGTATCTCTTTTCCAAATGTGCTTAAGGGCAGTTTGGTTTGATAGTCTCTCATTGTGTCCTCGTGTGATTATGGTATTGGCAAGAAGTTCTTACTCTTATAATGAGTTAGCTAGAGAATAGAGATTAAGGTTTCAATCTACTATGACTAAAAATTAAAAAAAATAAAAAAATCGCATTAGGTATATATTTGTTTCTCGTCATAGACAAATTTGTTACAAATATAAACTTTTTTACTTCTCTTTTTTTTTAAAAATAAAAATTAGATGCTGGTTAGGGTTTTTTGAGAGGAAGAGAAATTACATCAATAACTCAAGAATATTACATAAGAGTCAGCATGTTAACAACGACCTCATTAAAATCTTCTTAGGTAAACCACATGGGAAAACTCCGAGCGAGGAAAGAGTGTCACACACAACAGGCTAACAAGAGAGTCCAGACAAAACAGAAATCAGAACAGTCGTCTCTAAAACAAAACTACCCACCAACAAACACAAACTTAGGGTTGAGAGTGTTATGAACTATTTTATTTAGGAGTGGCAGGGCGTTAATACGTGTATTGTACATTTGATTTTAAAAAATATGTATTTTCACTACTACATTTTACAGGTTTCCGCAAGCGAAAAGAATTTCGTCACGCAAAGTTACTTTTAGTCGCACAAATTTCTACTGACAAAAATTTCGTCGAGCATAATCCGTCGCACAAAGAGCGTGAAGAAAGATTTTGCGAGACAAATTTTCTGTATTTGTCTCCCAAAACTGTGCAACGGTTAACCATCGTTGCACAAAAGATTTAGGGACGACACAACTGTTTGTTGCGCGACAAAATATGGTTCGTCACGAGAACACTGCGCGACGGATAATATTCGTCGCGCGATTCGTGTCGCAGGCATTTGAGCCATGAATAGTTCTTCGTCGCGCAATTTATGTCTACTACGTTTGCGCGACGAAAAAGTCATTGTCGCGATATCCTTTTCGCCAAAAGACTTCGTCGCGAAGAATAAAGTATATGTTTTTTAAAAAAAATTATGTTTATTTATTTTGTAAAATGTGACTTTGCGCGACGAGAAACGTTTCGTCGTGCAAAATTAATATATATTATATAAATTTAATATTACTTTTTTTTTTCTAAAAAAATGAATTTGGTTTTTCTTTTTTGGTAATAAAATGAAATTGCAAAAAAAAAAAAAGAATTGTAAAGAATACATTTATTATATAAAATAAAATACATGTATACTACAAGAGAAAATTTTAAAAAATAATTATGAAAATAAAAAACTAGTCAAATAATGTTCCAAAATCTACATTGTTGTCTAGCACATGCGGCTCGAAGGTCTTGGGGGTCTCAGGGTCGTGGTCTGATGGGGATGCTCGGGTGGACAGGCTAGGGTCGACGCATCAAAATGCGGGACTGGAATGCGGACCGTGCAAGAGATGCAGAATCACCTACATCGACTCTAAAAGTGGC
This sequence comes from Prunus mume, assembly GCF_029339155.1. NCBI lineage: Eukaryota > Viridiplantae > Streptophyta > Magnoliopsida > Rosales > Rosaceae > Prunus > Prunus mume. The sequence continues at coordinate 6,783,157 of NC_142701.1, forward strand.
CACTGTGCTATCAAAGCAGTCCACTGTTGTTTGACTGCGATGAACGGGTCCGCCCCATCCTCGACAATATGTCCCCGGCCTCATCCCAAGAGTCTGATCCAATGTCTTCGTCAAGATCTGAAACTCAGATTATGTGGAGGATCCACAGACTCGATCGGAGTATTGGGAGGAAGTTGGGAGGCGGACTCCTGAAGAACCAACTGGCTCCTCTCCACCATCGTCGTCTATTTAAAAAAACATAAAATATAAATTAAAACATTCATATAATAACCTTTAAAATTGAATGCGTAACATAAGAATTAAAATTAAATAATACTTACATGAAGGGACTCGGCCAACTCATTCCCAGGTAGAACATAAAAGTCACCAAAGACATCGATCTCTGAGAATTTGGACCCCCCTTAAATTGAACAAGAGAAGAAAAATATTAGTACGAAAAAAATAAATTAAGAATAATGACATTAAAATAAATTAAAATTATTTTATTATTACCCGCCACCGAGCATCCAAGGCCTGGAACCTGAATGGTGGAGAAGAGTCTTCTTCTTCCTATTGCCCTTATTGACTTTGGCTTTATTCTGTTATACAAAAAATAAAACGTATTAGTTGAAATTGAAATGAAATATAAAAAATTAAATAAACATTAGTAAGAAATATATAATAAATTTGAACTTCATATTACAAATTACCACAAAATCGGGCGCCTGAAAATAAGCGCAGAGCCACGCCCAACTATCCTCCCACTCCTCAAGCTCCTTTGGGCAACCCTCCTGAAAAGCGACTTTCGGATCATCAAAAGCCTCAAAATGGTGGTGCAAGTCGCTCTTCCACTACTTGTACCTCTCAGAGAAGAATTTGTTGACGTACGCCAACGACTCGTCGTCGAGGTCCTCCAAGTTGTAGTTCGTCTGCAATAAATTAATTACATACATTAAGTAATACAAATATATAAAGTTTGAAAGAAAAAGAATTAAAAGGTAGGATACATACCGACAACTGGCCGCGCACCTCTGTCTTGATCTCGTCAGGCATGACCTTCCAAGACTTCCATTGCATCGGGCAATGGGTCTGCACGACGTGACCAATGTCGTGGGCCAAGGAGCTATGTAACTCCGGCATCGGTGCAGCTCGATGTCGCTCGTTGTATCCGATGTTGATACGACTACTGGTCAACTGAGTGACCTTCACCGTCTTCAACTGCCGACACGATCCTCGAATGTTCTTCTTAGCTGCAAAGAAATATGATATTAATAAATAACAAATTTAACTATAAAATACAAACACAAAAACAAAACAAAAACAAAAACAAATTTAACTGACTGGTTGTGACCCCGACGCATCGAGTCGATGTGGTGTAGGTGGTGTTGGCGTGCCGATGGCCGTCGGGCTAATAGGCTGCGCCACCGATGAAGCCGAGAAGCGAGCAACTGGGCCCCACAAGACCAATTGGCAAGTGGTCCATCGCTTTGGAGTAGTGGCAGCGATGTCGGCTATGCGAGGGCTCGAACTCGTGCGATCGTCACCGCCCAACGACCTCTAATCAGGTCCGACATTTGCACAATTTCATTAGTACACATACAAATTAATAAAATATACGAATATTTGTAAGCACATACAATTTTATTAAATTTTTTAACTAATTAATTAAAAGCATAGCTTGACCTAGGGTTTGTGAGTTCCGATTCACGATCCGTCGAATCCTACACAATCCTAGACCACGTGAGTTTGAGTTCGATCCAACGGTCCGAACATATCAAACCCGAAAATCGCACAATAGGCAAAATCCGTTCAAAAGTCAAATGGTAACCAAATTCCAATTCGAACACACCTACGCGCTGATGACAACTAGGGGATTGCACTGGGACCCAATGCACCATGCTACATATCTCACGTGCCATCACAAGCGCCGGCAGCACGTGAGTGTCCAAAACGATAACAATCACCGGAAAATTCTAAAAACTAAGGGCCAAGGTTCCTGCCCTAGGTTGAAAACATGAATTGGAACCATTTTTCTTCTCGGACCTACCCCGAAAAATGACCGGAATCTAAATTCAAAAATCGGCCAAACTTAGGGTTTAAATTCAAGATACCAAAACTAACAATTACTAAAATCCTATCTAATCATCAGCTAGAGCACAAAAAATAGTCCACAAACCATACATCAACTGTGGAAATTGGTGGTCGGAGGAGAGAGAACCACGGCGGAGGAGAATCTGGGAAAAGCGGGCCACGGCGGGCAAGCTTGAAGGTGACGGTGGGAAGCTCTGGGATCAAGGTTGTGGCGGCCCGGTCCAAATTCGGCGGAGTAGTGGGTTGAGGTGGCGGCGGAGAGAGAAGAGGTTTAGGGTTCTGAAATCTGAAACTCGAGGAAGAAAGAGGCAATCGCATCGTTTCTGAAATTTTAATCGATCTTGCGCGACGAACAACTTAAAGCGTAGCCCAAAATTTTTTAAAATGCATCGTGCGTGATGAAAAATAGTTAATTCCGTCGTGCAATGTTGTGAGTCCGCCAAAATTTGGGATTAGGGTTTAGGGTTTCTGCTATTTTGCTCGACGACTAGCCTAAACCATCGTGCAAGGGTCTCTATTATTTATATTGTGCGACGCAAGGCCAGCTCCGTCGTCGCGCAATGTTGTGAGTCCGCCAAAATTTGGGACTAGGTTTTAAGGTTTGTGCAATTTTGCACGACGAGGACAGGAAAGCATCACGCAACGTTGTCATGCTACCAAAGTTTGGGGTTTAGGGTTTATAGGGGGGAGAGAGAAAAGGTGAAAGGTCTTGTCGATATTGCACGACGATCATATGAATTCGTCGCGTAAAGGAATGTTCTGTACACTTTGGGCGACCGAGACAATTTATTCGTCGCGCAAGGCTGTGTTCAAGGGGAAGAGAGTGAAAGGTCGGATGAGATTGCGCGACGAAGAAGCAATAGTTTCATCACGCAAGCCTGTGTTCTTAACCCTTTGCGCGACCGAGACACTTTTTCGTCGTGCAAGCCTGTGATTCGCCAAAAATTGGACTAAGTGTTCAAGGGGGTAGAGAGAGTGAAATGTCTGGATGAGATTGCGCGAAAGAAGAAATGGTTTCGTCCGTTGCAAGCCTGTGTTCTTAATACTTTGCGTCACCGAGACACTTTATTCGTCGCGAAAACCTTAAACCCTAAACCTTAAACCTAAACCATAAATCCTAAACCCTAACACCTAAAACCTAAACTCTAAACCTAAACCCCTAAACTAGTTTTGATGATCCAACCGGCAAACCTGTCTTTTTTTTTACTTCGAGATCGTATACACCGAAAATCCGAAAGAAACAAACATTCAGGAGATCAAGTAATGGGACAAAACTTTTCGACGGTTATAAAAAAAAAAGTCACGATTTAACGGTTATTTTAACCTCCGATTTTGATGATTTTTTACAGCTACATTTCTTGACCAAATATGAATACAATGGCTAAATTTGATCTTAAATTGAAGATATTGTTTTGATGGCATACGCAAAAAACCACATAATCTTATGTTATGTTTAACGAAAATATAAATAAACTCTTCATTGTTGGGGAATATATTGTTTAGATGGCATACGCGTTCTACGAAACTAGTTTCAGTAATCCAGCCGTCAAACTTGTTTATTTATACTTCAAGATCATAGACCCCAAAAATTGGAAAAAAAATACATTCAGAGATCAAATAACGAGACAAAACTTTCTGACGATTATAAATGAAAAGTCATGATTTAACGGTTATTTGAACTCCGATTTTGATGATTTTTTACAGCTACACTTCTTGACCCTATATGAATACAATGAACCAATTCGATCGTCAATTTCAAATATATACGTGTATATATTATATTAAATTAAAATAATATATATTTGCGCGACGAGAGATATCTATTCATCGCGCAAAATGTCTTCACGCGACGGATGGTAGGTTGTCACGCAAAATTGTAACTTTACGCGATGAGTAGCTTCTGCGTCGCGCAAACTATGCTGCAACGAGGATAGATTCGTCGCGCAAGGATTTGGTGCCATTTACATATTTAGGTCAAATTGTGTATCATTTTCATTTTTTTAAAGCAATTGTGTTAATAATTTTCAAACTTTGTATCAAAAGGGTTTGGATATATTTATTTACCAATGTTTTATAACAATTTTTTTTTTCCTTTTTTCATTTTCTTGTATATCTCAATTTATTTAATAATGTCTCACGTGGTTTTTGTTGCGTTGACCTAAACTTTCATAAACTCATGAAAAGTCAATAAAAGTTAGAATTGGATACAACCCCCTTAGGTCAGATTGTTTATCATTTCATTATTTTTTAAAGTGTTTTGTCAAAATAATGTTAAAAATTATTATTAAAAGGGATTGGATATATTGATTTACCAATGTTTTATAACTAAATTTATTTTAATAATATTTCATTTCTCCACATATATAAGGTATGGATATAACAACTACATATCTTCAAACATTTGTATTACACAAAATCAGTACACTAACATAATAAAATTACAAAAAAGTCATTATTCATCATCTGAACTATAATAACTTTCATTATTGTCGCTATCATCACTTATGGTCTCCCAATCCTCCTCCTCCTCCTCTATAACTACATCATCGTCGTTGCTCGGGCCCACTGCAACAACGTATAGTGGAAGATCACCGAGGTCAATTGTAATTGACTGAATCGGTATTTCGATTGAAGACACTCTTTGTATTTGAAACGGTTCTTGTATAATATTTGTATCTCGAAGTGTTTTCGCATCATTTTCCATTGAAGATTCTAAAGGTTGGTCAGCCACATTGTCGACGTCGTTGTCAGTTGGGTCTAGTTTTGGTATAGCATACACGTTCCTATGATCCATCTTTTGAACAACTTTCCAACCACTTCCAACTTTAGGGTTATCTAGATACACAATTTGTGTTGCCATGTTTGCTAAAATGTAAGGGTCGTCATCATACCAAGTTCTGTTAATGCTCACAGATAGTAAGCCATGGTCGATTTTAACACTTCCCGGCCTATTTGGATTGGTATCAAACCATCGACACTTAAACATGATCACTTGGTATCGATCTTTGTAAAGCAATTGCATGACAGCTGTGAGCCATAGAAATCAATGTCTGTACTTTCGCCTCCACCTAGGACATGGACACCGCTATTTTGCGTACACAAATTATCATCTCATGCAGCCCCCAAAAATTTGATGTCATTAACATTACAACCCGAGAACAATTCAGCGCGAATCGAGCCGAACACCAAGTTATATAACTCATCATTGTAAGTGGGAGGAATTCGATGATTTCAACTTATTCACCTAATATTATACAAAACCATTAACATATTAGTCTAACAAAATTAAAAACTACAATTTATATTTGTCAAATACAAAACACTTATAACTTACAGAATCTAAAAACCATTGTGGAAATAATTCAAGGTGTTTCTGGACAACCAAATGTGATGGATGTTCTCGCTTCATCAATCTCTTTATGCTCATCTAAGTATGCCCTTATCTCATCACAATTGTTCAATACGAACCAATGTGCTACCTCCATGTCATTTCTAGAAAACGACTCTCCTCGTCCAGGATCTCCAAAAGGTCACGCGCTTTGGGCAAAAACAGAAAGTTTTTCATTTCTCATACCTCCGTCATTATTGCGACCGAGGACGATTGAAGCCTTCTCCACGTCTTTTAAATACATTCCACGTAGAAAGTAAGCGACTTATATTGAACCCAAGCCTCTATAATTGAGCATTCGATTATACGCTATTGCATAGTCTGATTTTCAGCTCTCCGAGAAGCTTGCCAAAATAAAACGATATGATACAAATTAGCAAGCCTGTGATAATGATGCATACACAAACGATAAGGATTATATACCTTTCTATTGGATACATCCAGCGATAGTTGATAGGACCAGCAAGCAATGCCTCTTTGGCAAGTGAACCATCACGTACATCATACTTGTGAAGAAAGCTGGAGGAAATATCATCTCAAACTTACATAGGACTTGGACAATGTCATGGTGCAACTGAAACATGTCCGTCTTTCGCAATGTTTTTGCCGTCAGTTGGGAAAAAAATCTGGGCAACAACATGATTGGCTTCACTACATCTTCCGGTAATAGGTGTCGAATACCCACGGAAGTAGGCGTTGCATAAACACATGACAGTCATGGCTCTTACGTCCTCTAAATTTACCCCCGTCAACATTCACGCAATGTGCGATATTAAAGCATACCCATCGGGAAATTTACAGAGCGATACAAACTTTAGAAACTCTTTCTTGTCATTCGGTTTCGTAGAAAAGAATGCAAGATCCCTTCTAGCTTTATCACTGTCCCTATTCATCCATAAACCCCTTCGTATGCTCATTCTTTCCAAATCAAGACGAGCTTTGATCGTGTCATTTGTCTTGCCCTCGATATCTAGAATCATGCCCACCAATGTGTCAAATACATTTTTCTCAACATGCATCACATCTAGATTGTGCCTCAATTTGAGTTTCGACCAATATGGGAGCTCAAAAAACTTAGGCTTGTGCATCCAGTTCATATGTGTAGAAGGTCTGCAGTCCGACTAACTTTTTTCCCGAGCAAAATTCAAACGATTAAGCTGTTCCAAGATCTCAATACTGGACCATTGTATAGGTCTGAGGTGGCACTCTATGTTCCCGTCGAACTCTTTATCTTTTTCCCTCCACTCGTGGTCCCATAGCAACCATCTCCGATGACCAAGGTAACAAACTTTTCCAGCGTGCCAACCATAAGTTACATCTTCCTTGCATACAGGACATGCCATATAACCATTTATGCTCTACCCAGAAACCATTGCATATGCTGGAAAATCATTCACAATCCACATAACTGCTACCCACAAAGTAAGCATCTTCCCAATTCATTTATCGTACGTGCAAATACCGTTTGTCCATAAATCCTTTAGCTCATCAACCAGCAGCCTTAAGTGAAACATCGATTGACCTGCCATGATTCTCAGTTATCAAAACAGTCGTCATCATGTATTCTTTTTTCATGAATTTCCAAGGCGGCAAATTATATGGGAATACGAAAATTGGCCAAGTGATGTGGTGTTGGTTTAGAACCCTATACGGATTGAATCCGTCAATGGCAAGTCCCAATCTAACATTTCGGGGATCATAAGCAAACTCGAGGAACGTTCGATCGAACTCTTTCTATGCCTCCCCATCTGCAGGATGCCGCATCACATCATCGTCTACCCGTTTTTCCTTATGTCATCTCATGTCTGTGGCAGTATGTGTCGACATATACAATCGCTGCAACCTAGGTTTCAGGGGTAGATAAAGCATGACTTTTATGGGATCTTAGTCGTTCTATTCTGAGATGTCATTTTGAACCTCGACTCATTGCATATAAGGCATGTATCCAATGTTTCATGCTCTTTGTAGAATAAACGGGTAGTAATTAGACCAACTTAAAGATGAGGAGGAGGATGATGAAGGTGAGGACCCTCTGTATGTGAAAGCATTCGGTAAGTACATAGGCATGCATACAGAAGACAAATGTACGTGGTTCACCCGAATAATGGGCTATGTCCACGGAGAAGTATGTTCTCATTATGATAAAGACCGTATACATTGCACATAGGCTGAAGGCTGAAGGTCACCCAAGAGGGCTAAAAGGAGGGCTGAAGGCGGATGCTGAAGACCGGAAGCTGCGAAGGCCAGGCCAAGTGAAGAGCTCAAGTGGCTGATCAAGTGAGCTTGTAAATGGGCTCAGGGGTAAGCCCATGAGGCCCTTGTGAGCCATATGGTGCCCTAGTAGCCCCTCTGACTCCCTTTTCTTGAAGGAGGAGGTCTCCTTTTATAATTGAGGGAGAGTCCCTTCTTCTTGTTTTATGTGGGACTCTCCTCCCCTTGTGCTTGGGTGGCAGGAGCTTGGCCAGAGTCTCAAGTTCCGATTAAAGGTATTTCTTCTTGTGTTTTAGCATGTTGGTAGTAGTTATTGAAGGGCATGGAGCTCGATCGCAGGACTCTCCTCTGCAATAATATGTATCGTCAATAGGTGCTTTTTTCATTGATTCCATGCTGTCAGGATCGCTCAAGCTTGTCGTTCGACATGTGACCTGAGGTTATTCCATAGCTTTGGTGCCGAAAAGAGAAATAAAAGTCTCCATGAGGTGTCGTTCAGGCCAGATGTCTCCATGAGGTGTCGTTCGCATTAAGCTTTAGAAGTTGGTGTCGTCATGTGATGGTGTTTGTAAGTAAGCACAAGCCGTATTTTGCAAGCAAGCTTAGGAAGCTTAGGAGGCTGCCGAATTTTAGCAAATGAGTAGAGTATTTAGAAAAGGAATAATTATTAAGTAATGGATACCACATAATTTTGGAGTGCCTAATGATGATTGGGGGATGTCAGGCATCAGCGCCCAAAAACATGTATGCGAATCATTGGGGATGTGAAGACATGACGTGCCTAATGTGCCTCCATGATGCTAGAAAGCGGTCATTAGGGGAATGGGATATTGCAAGGGTGCCAATCAACCGATGACCCTTAGCAGATGTATTGGGGATGTGAAGACATGCCAAAGGCATGCGTATTGCGAATCATTGAGGAATGGAAGACATCGCATGCAACCAATAATGGGTGCAAAGGGTGCCAAAGCATATGCGAATCATTGGGGATGTAAGACATGATGCGGTGCCATGGGGTGCAAAATCAAGAGCATCGAAATTATGCGAGGCATATGCGAATCGACCGAGGTGTGCTATTACTTAATGTAAGAGTGCTAAAGGGGCACTTGTTGTAAGGTGCAAGGGCAATCGAATAACCTCCACCAGTGCCAATATGTTGGGGTAGGTAAAAACTAAACTGGTAGTAATTAGACCAACTTAAAGATGAGGAAGAGGATGATGAAGGTGAGGACCCTCTGTATGTGAGAGCATTCGGTAAGTACATAGGCATGCATACAGAAGATAAATGTATGTGGTTCGTGGTTCACCCAAATAATGGGCTACGTTCAAGAAGTATGTTCTCATTATGATAAAGACGTATATAATTCGTGAATTTGAAGGTCAGTCAGGGTTTCAAGGCCAATGATTTGAAGGCCATGATCCATGAGCTTGTAATTGTTGTGAGCCCCCATAGAGAGGTCTCCTTTTATAATTGAGGGAGAGTCCCATCTTCTTGTGTTTTGTCGATGTGAGACTCTCCTCCCCTTTGCTTGGATTGGCTTGGGAGTGCTTGGCCAGATATTGTACAAACACAATTATTTTTGCAAGCATGAATTTTCATTCCAAGACCATTCAACACCTTCTGCGTGTGTTTATGGTCTTTCGGTAAACAATTGTCCGTCAGAAGCATTCTCTTAAAAACCCCTAAAAAGTAATCAAACACATGTTCCACATACGATACTTTATTTTTCTGTGCATTAACTCCACAATGGCCTTGAGAACGAAAAAGCTCTCGCACTTACTGATATAACTCTTGGTTTGCACATTTTTAACAGTTTTTCATATTGTTCAAACTCTACACTGTCTATTGGTGTAGGCACATCGTCTTCCCCTTCCTCATTGATGTTGGTCGATGCAAATAGAAAAGCATCCTATATAATATCCATGACTTGATCATTAGGATCCACAATAGGTTCAACATTGTCCACTCCTGTGGCATTTGAAGACGAAGCATGGTCTAATTGTTCCCTGTGAAGGTTCCAAATACTATATGTCTCAATCATTCCATTTCTTACTAAATGAAATCCAACATTTTCAATTGTCTCCCACAACGTGTTGTTACACCTCCGACAAGGATAACGGATTCTAGTTGCACCAGGTTGTGTCTACATGCAAACTCAATAAAATCCTCGATTTCATCCAAGTATTCATCTGCGCATCTATTCGGGTTATGTATCCACCTTTTGCTCATAATTCCTGAAACCACAATTACAACAACTTCATACGAAGTTATAATGTCACCTTATGCCTCCGGTAAGGCCTATCCCATTCGGAATGCATAGTCCTCTCACGTAATCCTACGATTACATGAGATTAGATTTGACGTGGATGTATTTGGTAGCATCTCGATACAGTTATTGAGGTGGGCATAGGTATAAATACCTACGTACCACCCGAAGAGCGTACACGAGAGACACTGAAATCTCCACAATCGAAACCTAATCATGTAGTGTAGATTACGTGACAACCTATGCATTACCAAACTATCCAAATAATGGGACAATCCAAGAATTAATTGGACTGCAATCATGCTTTACGCATCCATGCACGAAAATCCAACTAATTTCGAGGAAACTAAGTGTTACTAAACACAAAAATAAAATTACGAAGTTAATTTCAATTAACTTCATACATCACAACACATTGTGCTACGTCACGCACAATTTAACAACATAATACAAATATAACTTCACAAAAAAAAAATATAAACATAACAAGCTAACTTTAACATTTTTAATATATAAAACGAATAAATTATATTCTCAATCGTTCTCCACCAATCGCTAATTACAAATATCCCTAACGAGAACGAAATTAATAGTGTTAGTACGACTTTACATTAATACTTTTAAACTAACGAAAAAATATACTTACCCAATGAACGTACTGAATTCCCGGAAGAGGCAACAGAGAGGTTGAGAGAGAGGCGAATGCTATTTTTTGCATTACGCCTTTGCAATGGCAGAATTCTAATATGAAGAAGAATGACTTTATGTGACGAATCATTGATTTCATCGGGCAAACTACCGTCGCGAAAAACCACTTTTCCGTCGCACAAAACAACTTTTTCACTCAAGCACGTGTCAACATCACACTTTTGCGCGATCCAATATATTTTTCGTCACAAAACTTTCCTCGCAAAAACAACTTTCCGTCGTGCAAAATCAATCTTTGTCGCGCAAGAATGTACCGACATCAAACTTTAGGCGAAGAACACTATTTCCGTCGCGCAAAAAAATCCCCTGCAAGTATTTTGGCGCCAAAAACAAATATCCTCGTTTTCTTACGCGACGATAAATTATGTCGTCGCACTAAGTTGTCTTTTACGAAAAACTATCGTCGCACAATTTTTTGCCGTCCAAATAACGGGACCCACTATTTTCTGTCCACCTTTATGCGACGGTGTCCAACCGTCGCGCTAGATTCTCTTACGCGATGCTTTTTCTCGTCGCGCAAGTGTTTGCCAAAAAAAATCAGGGTTTTTCACTTTGGCGACGCAATAAATTTTCTGTCGCGCTAAGACATTTGCGAGACGAAAAATTTGGTCACGCCAGTTTTGAAAGTGGTTTGTTCGACGAATATTTTTTTCCGTCATTGTAGTGCATGTTGCAACAACACAATTCATGTTAAATCGTCACAAATAGTAAAACGTAGTAGTGTTTACAAAGTCTGTTAGATGTATATGAAAAACAGAAGTTATTTTTTTGGGTATACAATGCTCAAAACAAATAAAATTATATTTGTTGGTTTTTGAATTCTTTTGTGGATGCACACCACAATTTGCAGCACACAACTCACATGTTTAACAATTAAAATTATATTTTTCTCACCATTTTTTTTCCAAGTCAGTCTTGGTAAGAGAAAAGAGGTCAATTGATTAGGTAGTCACTGGAGTCAACTCAAGTAGAGAAGGTGTGTAAATTGCACACTCTCTTAGAAAGACTTGTGTAATGTGAAATTCAAGAAAGAAGAAAATTGAGTCTTTAACATACTAGTGTTTTAGTGTGATGTGACTCAAAAGACTCCTGATACCTAAGTTAGACTTAGAATAAGTGATTGCAAAGAAGTAACTTTCTTAGTTTTATTAACAATGAACTTCGTTTGATGGAGGTTGGCTTTTATACAATCTCTGGGTGGCTGATTTCTTGCCTTTGAGCCTAATGGGTATGTTGAGAACCTTTATTCCGGCTATCATATTCAATTAACCATTGGACTTGGGATGTGGGATGATTAATGAGTTTAATGCACGCAATATTTGGGCTACCACTCATGTAACGGTTGTAATGGCATGTGACTAGGCCACTGTTAGAGCATCCACAGTGGGGATATGCAAATTCAGAGGTGTAAAACCTCTTTTACAACTCCTTTACACCTCCGGGAGATACAAATGTCATTTTTGCTCCAATGAGTTGGATGCAAATTCAAAGATGTAAATCTGATTTTTTTGTATTAATTCGTTTGTTGTGTTAATTTTTTTTTTTTAATGTTAATTTTGTGTGTGTTAGGTCTAATTATTTTTTCTAAACAAATTGACCTAAAAATTTTAAAATTCCGATAATAGATAATTTCATTCAATATGATGTAAATAAAATTAATTTGAACCATCGACTTTGATATGAATTTATTCTTCAGCATTTATCAGTGTAGTTGTTAGTTTCATATTTCAATTTGAATGAAATCTACATTAGAGAGTTGTTGGAGAAGAACTTTGTATATTTGCATCATGTTAATAACTTCCCCATTTTAATAAATCTCAACCACGCCCTGGGCCCACCATTTTAATAACTTCCTCATCTTTTAGGTAGTTTCCTCTCTCCTCTCTCTTGGCTTTTTTGTTACGGGGCCCATTTGATTGGGTGTAAAATTAGATGTACATTTGCATCTTTTTTCTCATCTCATGGTTGTTTTACAATCATATACTACCTCCCCGTTACAAGATATATTCCGACAACCAAATGTGTATATTTGACATACACATTAACACTGTGGATGCTCTTATAAGCGCCAGCATGTTAATAGTGGCCGTAAAACCTTCTTAGGGAAACTTTTTTAGGTAAACCCATATGAGAAAACCCCGAGCGAGGAAAGAGTGTCACACATGTAACAGACTAACAACAGAGTTCAGACAAAATAGAAATACAGAATAGTCACCTCTAAAACAAAACTACCCCACCAACAAACACAAACTTAGACTTAAGAGTGTTATCAACTATTTTATTTAGGAGAGGTAGGGCATTAACCACATAGAGAATACTCAAGTGGAAGGATTATCTAAATAAAAGAGAGAATCCTTTGTCGCATGCTTTTTAGTTTATTTGCAGTACCTCTCATGACTCATCGCAATCACAATTAATTAACAGATAATAAGGCTTAGTGCATGTTAGTATTAGGTGAAAGGTGTGCATCAAAACTATTCATGCTAGCCATGGGCACGTCATGCTTGTTTAGCAACAGCAACAACAATAACAAATTAATTCCTGACAAAAAACAAATAAATTAACAACATAAAAAATTATTTTAAAATAATAATAAAATATAACAAATGGGAGCATACAGTTTTCTCCCTCACCACGTCAGAAATCATATAAACAAAATATTGTACTGTTGCTGTTTATGACAATGACAATCAAACCCATGAACGGAAAAAAGATGCTAATCAATTTATTTATTTATTTATAACTTTGGTTATAAAGTATATTTTTTGAAAACCAATAGGGCCAGTCGATGCCTACGATATAAAAAGTTTAGTGTTTGTTATATGATTCATCGACTCTTTAAGATTTCAAACATGACCTTCTTCTGACTTTTGTACACGTAGATGTAATGTTTTGTTGGAGAGTCGACTGTAAGGCCTTCTCCAACCCATGAGGGGTTAAACCCAAATTTTCTCCCTCCAAAAAGTGATTATTTGGGTTTTGCCCGGACTCAAATTGTTTTTTCTCCCAACCCTCCGGACTCAAATTTTAGATCCGCAACTTTATTAAATTGTTTAAGAATGGTTTAAGTCTATTTTTTTTTTTTTTTATGAATAACTTTTCTTCATTCAATCTTTTTAAATAACTTCATAATTAAATTTTTTGAACAATTTGACCTAAAAAAATTAAAATTCCACAAATATAATTTTATTTCAAAAGAAAACACACAACATAATTCTAAAAGAAAACACACAATACTTCAAATTCACCATACATGAATGCCAATATGAATAAACTAATAACCACCATCGTGGGGGCTTGGATAATAGTCCCCTGAATTATCTTCAGGATTAACGGTAGACTGTTGACCCCTGCATGTTCTTGCATAATTTCATCTTGTTTATCCCCCCAATACTTCTTCTTTCTTGGAGTAAATTTGGACACATCCATGGACATTATTTTTTGTTCTTGGGCTTCCTTATCTTGTTGCTTCTGATACGCATAAGCATCAGCTTGATCTTGGACAAACTTGTCAAATATGTTGAGCTTTCGTCTCCTATCATCCTCGAAAGCAATACCTTGCTCCACCAATGTTTCCAAGTACTTATCCTTTTTTGTTGAGAAGGGTCAGCCATCTTCCCTTTTTTTTGCAGCCTTTTGTTTATCTCGCCCCTCAGGCCTTGGACTAGGCATGGTGATTTCGTCTGCATCATTATCCAAATTCACCATACTTGCACTAGCTCCAGAAGAACGTTGTGTGGGAGGCTCATTTATATCGTTCCACTTTGGGCAATCTTTTAACATTTCCCAAGCATGATACAACTTGAAAGGCCTATTTGGAGGCTTATTATCATTAGGAAATATTTTTTTGCATACACATCCTACACATGAAAAAATAAATTTAAGTTTGGAGTTGAATAAAATTACAAATATAAATTTAAAGCTTTAATAAGAATGGTTACTTACCACATCATGTAAATTTGAGCCACTTTGTGGGTTTGTATTGGCCTTAGTCAAGCATGCCTTCCAAAGAAAACACTGTTGGTTGATAGTCTTGAACTGAGCAGCAATGGCTTGATATGTTCATCGCTCGGGTCCACTAATGCCCGGATCATTTTCTAGAAACTTGTGATATACACACTTCCAAAATGTGTCGCTTGCTTGATTGGTGCCAATAGCCCCATCTTCACTGACAGAAACCCACCCTTTGCACAATGCCTCATCTTCTTCGGGCCTCCAATTCACACCTCTTTGAGGTTTTGTGGACATCTTCAACAAGAATGAAAGGAGATCGATGAGATTGACAAAGGAAAAATAAATTGAGAAATAGAAATAATGTTTTTGGTAGATTAATTGAGAAATGGATGGGTATTTATAGAGTTTGGAGTGAGTTTTGGGGTTGGATCTCATTTGGATTAATTTAAAATATTATTTTGACCATTGGATTTAAATTTCAGCCGTTGGATCTTTTTTTTTACCATTAAAATAACTTAGATTTAATCTAGATCGTTAATTTAAAGTTACTATTAGAATTTGAAAAAAAAAAGGGAATAGTTCTTTGCAACGGCACTTTTAAGGTTGGAATGAGCCAACAGTGAGCCCAACCTTTTTAAAGTTATTTCTTGATTTGTTTTTAAAAAAAAAAAAAAATGTAGCCATTTGAATTACAACGGCTACAAAACCAGCGCCGACACGTGGCATGGCAAAAGTGAGATAAACTCCATCAAGTAAAATGTCAATAGCACGGTCCCACCAATTTTCAAAATCACATGGCCTCGAGCCACCTCAGCGTGGGGTCCAAAAGCATTGGGTCAAGCAGGCAATACTTGGACCCATATTTGGGTCAAATTTGGGTTTCCAAATTTTGGTCCTTCATTTTGTTGGGTTGGGAGATTTTGGGGATAATTTGGGTTTGAGTCCTTGCATTGGAGATGGCCTAAGGCAAAGCTTAGCTACAGTAATAATCAGAATTTTATAGTGAGGGCCTTATATGTGGCCCTTAAGTGAAGCCATATATCTTAATTGTTAGATTAAATTGGTTGCCTGATCTAACGATTAAGAAATATGACCTTACCTAAGGTCATATATAAAACCCTTACTATAGAATGACTCTAATAGTAATAATGTGTATCAAGAATCAAGATGTATACACTCTCTAAAATTTAATATTGTCCAATGCAAATGGTAAAACTACATTAATGTGAAATTACGAAACTACCCTGGGTAGGGTCTTCGGTCATTTTCTTGTCCTGAAGGATTTTGGGACCACAAAGGTTTGGTTATGAGATGGTTCTGAGAGGAATTGTGGATGGTAGGTTGAATCGGAGTTATAACGAGGTTTTACGATGAAATTTCTTTCGGTGGCAAAATCGTAAATAATTCAAAAGGTATTTTTAAACAAAATCAGATTTTCAATTCATTTTCATTTTTTTCCCGCCTTCTCTCTCTCCCACGCACTCTCGGTTTCTCTCTCCCGACCCGACTCTCTCTCTCTCTCTCTCTCTCTCTCTTCGATTCTCCCAATGCACTACACGCAGGCCGACTGTTCCGCTGGCTTCGTCTTAACGCTCGTCAAGACCCAATAGCAAAAACTCAAAATAGCCGCAGCTTTCAACTAGTTCGAGCCGGACTTTTCCTCGTCGCCGCCGCCTTCCACCGTCCCTTTCTGTAAAATTGGCTTTCTCTTCTTTTATCTGCTCTAGTTGCTCGCTGTGTAGGATTGAAACAATTTTGAGGTTTTGGAAGTTATTTTCGAATTGAGTTTTGGCCGGTTTTCAATTCAAAATTCGCCAGCCCGGTGGTTTGGGCTTGGCCGTAGTTGAATGAAGTGCTCCCTTAGTTGAGTAGGACCTGGAGGGTGACTTGTGATTTGGAGATTTTCCGCCGTCGAATTTCTCTCGCACACTGGCTTGCCGACGTGTGTGTCGGCGCAAGGGGCAAGGGTGGTGGAGCTATAAATCATTCCAGTGTGATCCTTAGGTTGTCACGAGCGCATAGGATTTCGCGGATCTCGATTCCGAGGTCGTTGACAATCGAACGAATTATCATATTGTGCGTATTCGGTTCGATATGTTCCACCGTTGATCGCTTTCAAACCGAAGTATGTTCCTTTAGATACCCTTAGATCATGTTCCTTTAGATACCCTTAGGATCGTAGGATTCGACGGATCGTAAACGGAGTCCCTGATACTCGGAAATGCCAACCCTAGGTGAGGGTTTCAATAGTCCAATTGTGCGATCGTGAGCGATCTAACCATCCGCTTGACAAATGTACAGGACGTGTATCCTAGGCCTCGTAAAACCTATAGGAACTCCCGGAAGTTAGGTTTATTTCAAAGTTCTGTTTTGAAGTGCTTGATATTCATCGATTTTCAGATTGAATCGTGTACTCCGATCCAAGATACGCAGCAGCGGGACCCCTAAGGGTCGTGGGACTACTTGAGTGGACTTTTCTTTTGACACTCAGATGATTTCATTCATGGAAATATGGCATATAGTTTTATTATGTTTATCAAGAATTTATATATGCTCGAATGAAAGTTCGAGGTTTTCATAAAACTTATTATAATAATTGACTTTTGAGAAGCTATATTTACATGCATCTATGCGCGTGGTGGTTGATATGAGCTATAGAAAGGTAATATTTGATCTGTTAATTGGAGTGTGTTAAGCACTAATTCATGTACCTCCCCTGATCTGACTTTGGTTACGGATATTGAGTACTTTTGAAATTATGAGAACTCAACATCCTTGAGGGATGTTGCTGTGGACCACTTTGGGGTAGTCACGCGCGTAGGGTATTTCAGCGCATGCTTTGGTGTCGGCTGTACGTGCTGGCCGAGAGTTAGTCCCCGCTGACGGCTCGCTCCTAGACACATGGTGAATTGAGGAATGGCTCGCCATGGACTAGTCAAACAGTCCCCTGGATGGATTGTTTCCCCTTTACAATTAAATATTGGTTATATCCATATACTATTATTATTAGTATTATTATTATTATTCTGTTACATCATATATTTAGTATGTATATAATTATATGTATATATGAATGTTCTTGGTTCTATTTCTAAGGATACTACCGGTCGCATTTTGAGAACGCTACGAGAGTCTAACCTCGGACCTCTTAAGCTGAGTGGTGGGCTTCATGAAGTATTATTCACGGATTACGGATTTGAGATCCGTATATATATATATATATATATATATATATATATGTTAGTATCTGTTTACACTCTTATGATGGTTTTGTCATGTTTATGGTTTCATTGCATGTTTTAATAATTGGGGTTATACTACTTTGATTTCACTTGAAGACTTGATTTCCCACTCACAACTTTCTGCTTTTGCTCCCAAAAAGAGTGACTGAGCTTTGCGCTGAGCTGACCGGGTGTATCTTGAATTTTAGTCTCAGAGATACTCTTGGTACCTTTTCTTTTTAAACGATACTGTTGTATTTAATTAGATATACTCGCCCACGAGGGTTTAATTTTGTGAGGCCTCGAGGCCTTGTTTGTAAATTATTTCATTACTTGTAAAGCATGCCGCGCTGCGAAAAGTTGTATTTAATCAGAATTTTGAATAAAGTTAAATTTGGAAATATTCAATTTATGTGGGAGACTCGCCAAATTTTGTAGAAAATCGCCTTTAGTGTTGGCCTGCATCGGGTTGATGTCGATAATTAGGTGGGTCCGTCTCGTGTTCCGAGAAATTTCGGACGGGCCCTCGCTTTGTATATATGACCGTTCTTTGGTTCTATTTCTCGTAAGGATACTTCCTCGCGGTCGTACCTTTGAGAACGCTTACGAG
Source organism: Prunus mume (assembly GCF_029339155.1). Lineage (NCBI taxonomy): Eukaryota > Viridiplantae > Streptophyta > Magnoliopsida > Rosales > Rosaceae > Prunus > Prunus mume. Next base: position 6,801,586 of record NC_142701.1, read on the forward strand.
TCTAACCTCTCGGACCTCTTAAGTTGAGTGGCTCTGAAGTATTATTCACGGATTACGGATTTGAGATCCGTATATATATATATATGTTAGTATCTGTTATAATCTGCTTATGATGGTTTTGTCATGTTTATGGTTTCATTGCATGTTTTAATAACGGTGGGGTTATACTACTTTGATTTCACTTGAACTCAACTTGATTTGGCCCACTCACAACTGCTTTGCCCTAAACAAGAGTGACGAGCTTTGCACCGACCGGTTCATCTTGGAATTCGAGCCTCGAGAGACTCTGGTACCTTTTCCTTTCAGCTAAACGATACTTCGGTTGTATTTTGAATTCGTAGATATGCTCAGACGCCTAATCGAGGGTTTAATTTTGTGAGGCCCGAGGCCTTGTTTGTAAATTATTTCATTACTTGTAAAGCATGCTTTGGTTGTATTTAATCAGAATTTTGAACAGTTGAAATTGGGAAATGTTCATTTACATCAAATTTTTGTAGAAAGTCTCATCTTTAGTAAGTGGGCCTAAGGATCGAATGATGTCGGTAATTAGTGGTCCGTCCCAGTTCCGAGGAATTTCTGGACGGGTCCTGTCAAGATGATACCTCCTCCTTCAAAATTATGAATATATGTCTCCTAATTATCGGTTTTTTTATTACTATCTTATAAGAAAAAAACCATGGTGACATCTTTACTCTTCCTTTTCTAGGTCATGAACTTCGTCAAAATATACAAAATATTAAAAGTTCTTGAAAAACATAGTTATAACTTATGTTAATTAGATGACGAGAGCTTTGAGATTAAATACTAAATCCAACATTCTTTTCATTTTAAGTACTAAAAGTTTAGCATACAAGTAATATTTTACTTTAAACTATTCTAAATTTCAAGGAAGGGAATTCGAACTCGGGTGTAAAGTAGTAAGGGCATGTTTGGTATTCAACTTGAATCCAACTTTTTAAACTCAAAAACAGAATTTGAGTCCAAAACAAAGAAAACCTATTTGATAGCCTATTTTTAAAAACTCAAACTCAAAAACAACAAAAAAAAACCCAAATTATTAAAAATAAAAAATATTTATTTTTTCAGTTTTTAACCCACAAGTTCTCAAATTTTTAAGATTTGAAAACAGTTTTCAAGTTGCATACCAAACAAGTTTTTGAATCATAAAAATAGATTTAAGAACTCCTTATTTTTAAGAAAAATCAAAGTTTTTTAGTTCCCTATTTGAATACGATACCAAACGTCCCGTTAATATTAATATGTAATTTGATTTAGTTACCAATTGAAAAATCCAATAAGGAACAAATGTTACTATAATCCGATGTTCTTGCGTCAATAGCCACCTAAGGAATGACATAACTCTGCCTCAGCTTTTAGTTATTGCTTCTTCAAAGTTGAATGTTGTCTTTTGTCCAAGACACAATGTGGATGTAGCACGATATTTATATACTTTAAAATTTTTGTAATTTTGAATTTTCCATAGCCTAATGTTTAGTTTGAAAATAATAAAGAATAACTCAATATGTATGTACATGTAAAAATCACACATACACTACACATATTACGTCAAAAATTAGCATGTGACTTTATTAAGAGGATGAATTAACAAGTGCAAAATAGATTAAGCTCTATAGGATTAGACGACCATTTCTATAAATTAGGTTTCGGTCATCAGACCAACTCGATAGCTTACTATCTTCCCGCATAGCAATCAGAGAGAAATTTTCCCCTGATAAAGCGCTCCCACATCTCCAAAGGTCCTGAGCCGTAAAAAATAAAAACAAGTTACAATCCTCAAAAAGAACATTTAACAAAATAGTTAAGAGCCGAATAGAGAGAAAGGAGGCAACATGGGAAATGGTCAAGCCCAGGTACACCAAAGAGGCCAATAATGAAAGCCCAGCGCACATCCAAACCCCTTGGATCAGGGATAAAGCCTCAAGCAAGAGCAACTCCGAGTACAAAATGGGGTAAGACCATATGGTCTCACAGGGGTAAGACCAAAACGCAATTCCTGGCCGAAACCTTCGCTTGGCATGGACCATCCATAAAGGTGATGCCAAACACAAATATTTCTCCCAGTGGGTGGACAACCACTAACAAACAAGAACAGGGATAAAGCCTCAAGCAAGAGCAACCCCGAGTACAAAATGGGGTAAGACCATATGGTCTCACAGGTGTAAGACCAAAACGCAATTCCTGGCCGAAACCTTCGCTTGGCATGGACCATCCATAAAGGTGATTCCAAACATAAATATTTCTCCCAGTGGGTGGACAACCACTAACAAACAAGAACAACAAAATAAAGCAGTGGGTGGACATCCACGAACAAACAAGAACAACAAAATAAAACTCTCATAGGGGGAGAGGAAACTCTCCCAAAGGAGAGCGATGGAGGATTAGCAGACATGAGAGGAAGAGAGTAGAGGGAAAGATAGAGAGGAGAGGGGAGGAGGAGTTTCTAAGGGAGGGGGCTAAAAAAATCAGCTTTGGTTATCAAATTTCAACTATATCGGTTAGAATAATCAGATTAATCGAACTCAAACCCTAGAGATTCAGATGACAGTGACAGCAATATACATACTGCACTGTCCAAAATTCATTACTGAACATATATATATGTACGTTGGTAGTCAGCAGAGATCCGTTTTGGTCATTGGTAGTGTACGTTAAATTCTTCTCTGGGTCTCTGTCATATCTGAGGGATTAAAAAGAAGGAATTTCTGAAGAGTAAAAAATGAAGAAGATACACACATACATTCATCAGCCGATGGAAGAAGCACAAGAGTATAGAAAGAATCCCAACTAACCAGTTTGTTGAGTCCCGATCAGGAAGCAGCAGTTAAAAATAGCCTCAAGAACAGAAGGTAATGGCTTCCAACACCTCCCAAGCAGGAACAAGCATAGTTGATGAACTCCAGCATCTGTAAGGGAGCCACTTGTAGTCGATTTCAATACATCTCATTCCTATTTTGTTAGCAACTTGAATTATCATGAACAGGATTTCCACTGGAGAGAGACCAGATAATTTTGAGGCTATACAAATTTTGTTTTCACAATGCCAGGCTTGTGATAAATTTGGATTAAGATCAGACAGTGAACTTTCTTGAATAATTTATGTTAGGAAAAAAAAATTCAATTATAAGTTCCTATAAAACTAAATGATAAATAACCAGAAACTAAATTTTCATTTACCATAGTCACCATGTGGAGTTACCTTGCACGATATTAACTTGAGGTCTGTTTGAGAGTGCTTCTGGAAGGAGTAAAAATGTTTTTAACTGCGTTTAATAGAAAAATTTAAAACTCTTATGGTTATATAAGCACATTCTAGAGAAACAAAAGCACTTGAATTTCTTATGAAAATTTTTACGTTTTTATGATGATAGTGCTTTTTCTAGAAGTGCCTATGAGGTATTTCGAAGAAAAAAAATAGTCACAAAAGAGCAGTGTCCATAAAAATTTACAACGATGCTTACAAGATGCAAGTAGCTCTTTGTTTCTCTGTCTTTCTGTCTCTCTGTCTAAATAAAAGGGTTAAAGTAGCTATAGATAGGGGCCCTGGAGGACAATGAAAGCATTAATGATGAATAATTAAGTCGAAGAAGACCAAATAGTGAAATTTGAGTTTTGACAGCCTCATAATCCCGTCCATTGTGCCAATTTTAGTCCAATCATGCAAAAGAAAGAAGGAAAAAAGTGGTTGATGTATGCGCATGTCGACTGTCTGGGACTCTGGACGAAGAGGCCCTTCACTATCAACAAAAAGGAAAAGGAGATTCGTGGGGTAAGTTGTCCTTTAAGAAATAAGACCCTACACCCAAAAAAAACTTACCAGCTAGCTTCATGCCAAGCCACAGCCACAACATATTCTCAAGGACAGCCCTTTGTTTTGCCAAAACATACAGAAGAAAAGCACTCAGCCCATGCAACAATACGACAAGTCTCCTGGGTTGTCCATTAGTCGGCAGAGGCAAAGGACTATTTGATGTAATAAATCAAACATTGAAGCTCATTGCGTTCAACAACACCAAAGACAAACATAAATTTACATGTACTAGTCTTCACTGGTACTCTTCAATTCAAATGCATGTGTGTTTGTGCCCTTGCTAGTTTGATCACGTACGTATACCAACTATAATTTACCATTCTTCTCTAAGTAAATAAATAATTAAACAGGATTTTAGGTTGGTAAAAAATAGCATTGACTTGCATACCAATTGTCTTAGGTTTGGATTTCCGTGACACCTTAATAGAGTGTATGTGAGAAACTTCCTTCCGTTTATAATTTAGACCATCGACATATTAAAAAATAATAATAATATTGAAGATGTTTTTACATTTAAACTTTCCCCGAGAGGCTTTAGATTTAAAGAAGAAAAGAAGGAAAAGAGATAAATGTTTCCAAGCTTTTTGCACTTGCTAGAACAATTATGGTGGTGCACAGGGAAGGCTTTAAAGAGAAGTTATGATTATCTTTGGCACACGTTTGTATGTTACCTAACGACAAACATGTCTGGCGTCATTCATATTTTTTGTAGCTACTAACTTCCCTAGTGAGGTGACTTGATAGCTCGCTGAATATTGCACTATGTTGGGCACTAAGCACAATAAACTTGATCAGCTTTATGCTTTTCTTCTTAGGGTAAGAAAACATTCAACCTAGCTAAGTCATCTAGCTATAAGTCTAGAGCTTACTCAATTCTGAACATCACCGATTTGCTGCTCATCTATATCTTATTAATTGTTGTCTTACTGCTTTGTTAAGAAAAGAATAAAAAATTATGAACAAGGTGCTTGGCTTTATCCTAAGGGATGTTGTTTGAAAGTTTTTGGAAGGAGATGAATTGCTTGAGATTCCCTTTCATCTTTTATCTTCAAAGTTTCCGTAGATTTGAAATAGTGATTGAAACGCACTCTTCATCTCACCATTAGGTGTAGCGTGTATAATAAGCATATTGGTGGGGCGTCATGTCACGAATATTAATCATAGCTGAATATGTCGCTAGATTCAAATATGATTAATGAGTGCATGATTGTGACACGATTCGCCGGAGATAGTAACTAGAATTATTTTTAATGTCGATTAGAATTATTTTTTTGTCGATTAGGTCCGTGATTAGGTGGTGAAATGATAACTTAACCACATAAATAGTACTGAATGAAAACGACGACAATGATGAGGATATAGTGTGGATGGTAATGAGGGTGAACATGTTGTTAGATTCAAACTTACTCAAAGATGTAGAACAAGTAGGAGATGTCAAAAGTTTGTGTAAATTTTCGTTTTCTTGGTATACAAAGCATGTGCAGCTCTAAACATAAGGCCTTTCTAGCTTCATTTTGGAAACCACTGGGTTAAGTCCCAGATATACAGTCATACATTGGCTCTTTCCACTAAACATCTGAAGAGTTTGGAATGGAAAGGGTCTGAAAAGGGTCTTTTTTCAGTCAACAAATAAAAGGAAGGGCTTTGAATGTGGACACTAGAATGATTCCCATTTCGTCCAAAAGTAGAAGTCTGTCAATGTAGAAATTCGAAAATTTCATCCTTTCTAGCAGGTAACTCAGATCGATCAAAGGGTGAAGTTATTTTCTGTTTTCATTCTCTCATGTTCTTTTTTCTCTTCTGTTCTTCATAACACCTGCTTTTCTCTCTCAAACTTGAGACATCTAAATTGGTACTTGTTTCTAGACATATTCATGGGTCCATCCTCCCAAAACAATTGTATTTCTGGGTATCATATAAATCATTTCAGTATGAAACAAAATGGGGAAAATGTAATTCATACATATCTATATGGTTTCTTAGAAACGAATCTTAGTTAAGAAAATCCAGGTCTTCATTCTCACATGTGTAAATGATTTTTTTTGTTTTGAAATTTCTTCGAATGAGAACAATTATGAACAGTCGTGCAATCTTCGTACACTGGGTATAATATAAGGAGGCCCTGCAACATGCGACACGAAACAATGGTGGGAGTATCAATTTTTGGATGCGATGGCATTCACCCAAACCCTACGAATGCAATAAAAGACAGGTACAGCTACGTATATAGTAAGAAACAAAAGAGTACCAAGGACAGACAATTGGCAAAAACCATACCGACAAGGTGCACGTTCATGTCAATGCTGAGCCATAAAACTGGTGAGTTAAAAGTTTAAACAAGGGCTCGAGGAGCATGTATGCAAAAGGAAAGGAATGATTAACAACGACAACCAAAAACATGGAATCTTTCCCATTTTCAGCATTTTCTGTACAATGCCAGGGCCTAGAGAGGACATGCAATAGTCCCAACTATTATTTTATTTATATCACCCTAGAGCTTCTTTTTTTTTTTTTTTTTTTTTTTTTTTTTCAAATCACCCAAGAGCTTTGAGATTGGATATAGTCTCCGAATGGTTGGAACACGGGCTAAAATTGATTTAAATACTTCTACAAAGCTTAGGAAACAATAGGGAATTAAAAATGGAAATTAACAAAAGTTTCTAAAAACTTGCAAAATATTAAAAGGCTCATTTGGGCTGCTATATGATCTCAAACGTCTGAAAAATCTCATACGTCGTGATAGAGTGATGTGTTTTACTCGTGACACCATTCTTTTAAAACGGTGGGCCATGGGCCCAAATTAGAGATTGGGGCCTAAACTTGTAACTTGCTAGTTTTACTTTTGTGTGCTCGACATTCCAACTCTTCTTCTATCACTTTAGCCATCTGTTTCAACTAGAGAGGGGTAGTTATCCAATCCCCATTCCTTGGGATATTTGATTAAGATTTTTAGGTGTGACCCACATATTTAATGGTTTCTTAGGTATAAGTAAACGTAGTGTACGTGAGGAATGTAAATCATTCCCTTTCTTCACACTAGAGCGTGTGCCAATTGGTTCTTTTAAAATTTAAAATTTAATTTTAGAATTAAAAACGGATAATGGATAGTTGTGTTCCATTAAAAATAGGGCACATTATCTTATTTTAAATTTTAAATTTTTTAAAATATGAAAAAAAATGTAAATGTATCATATTATCCTTATTTAATTAATAATTTCAATTATTAATATTTGCATTAACAAATGACATTTTCTGATATTTTAAATGTTTTACTATTTTATGCCTTTTGTTTTATATGTATATAAATTCCCATTACTTGTAAGTAAAATATTCTGTTAATGCCCAAATTGGGGGTCAACTTAAGTGGAAGAAGTATCAAGTCTTTGGCTAGACGAGAGGGTTGCAGATCTTCGGTAATGAGAAATCCTGCAAAAGAAATAGGGAAGAAGCAATCGTTAAGCTTTGGGTACCAGTGTGATACTTGGCGAAGGCGCTCCGATACTTAAGGCAGCGAGTGTGGGATGTGTGGTAAGTTTGGTAGAGTAACAGTAAATGTGAAAAGCAGTTACCCCTTTTTGTCTAAGTATTATTCCTCTTTTATAGGAAAGTGAAGTGAGAGTTTGCATAAAGTTTCGATGTAGGACTTTATGCAAATTTTTGTGGTGGTGACAGATGTCCGTGGTTCTAGGTTTTGTAGCTAAGAGCATTGGCAGCCGTCTTTGGTAGGTGACTATCACTTCGGAAGGAGGTGTTCCTTCGGCATGCGAGGAAGATGTAATCAGTATTTTAGGGATCACCCAAATATCTTTCCTTTAGCAATCAACGCGTGTGCCTATTACCTAATGCTGAATATACTTGATTGATTATGGTGTAAACACATCCTACTTTGATTTTTTCATCCGTAGGGCTCACTGCCTAAGCTCTAGAGTTTCAAGAATGATAAATACGTTTACATTTTACCTAAACTGTGAAGGACAGAACTTGGACCCCCACCCCGAATTCATTTTTTTATATCTATAAAGGTGGAGGGGGAGTTTTCGGGGGGTGGGCAGAGTGAAATGTACATACATGACTTCTGTCAAGATGAAAAGTCCTACTTTTGGCTGGTCAGGTGCAAAGCCTGCTGCATTAACGCCATTTATAAAGTTGCAATGAGATCTTTATGTGATTTCACTAATTTTGTCCTACCCTTGCAATCATTCGTACATAAATTACAATTTCTCAGCTGAGTGTGTCACATTAACTTGGCCCAGAGATACGATACACATTAGCTAGGGGTTTCAGTTTGAATATGACTTGAAATTTGAGTTCTATTTATAGCAATTGAGCAGAGCTGAGAAGATGCCAACCTGAGACAACCTAAGAAGGGACGAAACCCAAAGTCCTAATACAATTAGCACAAGAGAATAAGACTCAAAAGTACATAAAAACCTAAGAACTCATTGTAACCTTATTATTTCAAAATTGAATATTGTATCGGCTGGTAGACCTAATTAACCCATTTTGGTGTGTGCATTCTTGAGTTAGGAATTTGGTGCAAAATTCTAACAGCGGATTAGGTCATTATTGAGAACTACTCAAGAGAATTCGAAAATCTTCAGTTGGACTTTCTTTCCTTCCTTCTTTCTTCAATTTCAGACATACATAATAGAATCGTACAGAATTTATTAAATTTTGTATTAACTTCCACAAGCAAATAATTTAGCTCGTGAGCTGTATTCTATTACTTTTGGGAAAATTGTATGCTTTTATGATCATTAACGAATCATTTAGAACAGTTAATTAAACATGCATTATAATGATCAATAAATCGAACGGTGATAATTAATTTATTATTATTAATGACATGTATATATCAAAGGACTTTGGGCAAAGGCATCTAACTTTCCGCGTGGGACCCATGAGATTGGTCGGCTGTCATCTCTGTCAAATTGACGTGTACCTTAGGTTTCCTTCCCTCTCAAATCATGGCAAGTAGGAATTTAATTGTAATGTGCGCTGAAACAAGCACAACACATTAGGTTTAGTGCCAAAATTTGATCACATGCCTAACCTAATCTTTGTTTTCAATACAAATTCACAATAATTAAGCGAACGATCTGTGATTTTAATTTTTTTTTAGGGTTACAACTCATAAACTTGTTGTTTGTTTCCTTTAAGCAGCTTAGTTAAATACATTTTTGGCCATTAGATTTAACACGAAAAATTTCAATTTTGTCACTGAAAAGAAAATTTAGCCAAAAGCCATGCAAATGCTGTACTCTTTCAACTTTGTTATGACTTGTTTTTGTTGTTGTTGTGAAATTCATGTATTGACTTAATTATGAATTTGAATTTTCGTGAATGTGGGAGTACAATAATGGTTATGAGTGGAGCTTTTTATTTTTATTTTTAAAGAGATGGATTTGCCTTTTTTTGGAAACTATTGTTGAGATATGAACTTATTTTGCTATTGTTTTTATGTCGTATACCCTGACTATTTGAAGAGATTGTTAAACCTCATTAACATGAATAAGTTAAAGCTTAATTGATGCTACGCCTACCATAAAATTTTAGCTTTAGAACAGCTGGTGCAAGAGCATGGTATATATATGCATGACTTCTAGCTAACCTTTTTTTTTTTTTTTTTTTTTCTTCAATGACCAAATTGAAATTTCATGTTAAACCCAGTGATAAAAAATGTAATCAACCCAGCCACTTAATAGAAACTAACGATATGTCTACAAATTGTAAATTTTGGATAATATAATGACAAATTTGACTTTTTTTTCTCTCAGTAATCAAATTTAAATTTCACATAAAATTCAGTGACAAAAAAAAAAAAAAGTTAACCCTATGTATAAAGAGAGGATATGTTTATGAGGGAGCTGGAAGCTTTTAGTTAAAGTTCTCAAAACTCCTAAAATGTCATTGGTTAACCAAAATGTTTGACAAAATAAATTAATTTGAAAAGGGTTAAAAATAGTAGGAAAAAAGAAGAAGAATAAAAATGTAAAACTTAAATTTTAAAAATCAAAAATCAAAAATCAAAACAAAGTTAATTGCCACACGTGTGTGCCAAGGGCGTTCTTTACGGAGGAAAGAAAGAGAAGGAATGATTAATCACCACAGGGAAAACTAAGCACTGAACACTAAACTATTAAATTGTAAATTTAATGCTTAATCCAATCTTATACAGACACACACACTAGATGATGAACAGATAATCTCATTAATTTCAAACTAAACTAAGAGAAAAGTTATGCGTCCCCTAGTACTAAGCTACCAATGTTATTGTTATTACTGTTGTTTGGGGAGGTGTGAGCATGTCCTAAACCAATCTCTAGCCACTACACGTGAGAAGTATTTTGCTCATCAACTTAACCAAAGGTGTATGCTCACCACCATTCTTAAAGAGTGACATCTGTCATATTATTAACCTTAGTTAACTTTTATATGAGAATAAATAAATAAAACTTTGAAAAATGGCCCACAACAAACATCCCGATTTTCTCCCCTCTTTTTTCTTCTTTTCCCCCTTGTTCTTCTTTTCCTCCCCTCTTCCCCGCAACCCTCTAAGAGGAAAAAAGGGGGTGAGAGAATCGGGATGTGCGTTGTAGGTCCTTTTTCAAATTTATTTATTTATTATGACTTAAAAGTTAATGAAGGTTAATAATAGGACAAATGTCACCCTTTAATAGTAGTGTTGGTGAGCATACACTTTTGGTTAATGTGGTGAGTAAAAATGCTCCCTTACACATGCAGCTATTGTTTATGGAGCTATTAATAAAAGGGTACTATTAGCGAGAACAAATTTATTTACCAAATAATATGACAATGTTAGATTAATTTAATTTAGGTCGACTTAAAATTTTACTTATCACTAAAAAAAAGTAAGACATTGATAAATACACCAATACATCATTTTCGTGAGTATGTTTGGAGAATTATTTAGTGACTCAAACATTATTGTTAAAATAAAAGGAGAAAACAATGGCAAAAGAAGGAGGAAAAAAAGGGGAAAAATAACAGAATGAAAGAAACAACTTGTATGCATATGTATCCAGACAATTTATGAATTAAGACATGAGTACTTTCTAGAGTAGGCTTTTATTTTTCATTTAGGGTTCATTATATGCTTATTACTGTTTAATATTTGTTTGAAAACGACATCTTATCTGGCAACAGTGAGTATAGCAAATCTCATTCAAATCTATTCTTTCCACTGAATAAGTCAAATTTAAACAGTAAGATAATAAAATGAAAGACACAAACGAAGATTGTCTTTTTTCCCCCCTTAATATTTGAGAATTACACTTGGAGAAGTCTAGATGTCGTGTTTATTTTCTGGGTTGGCCCTAGCGAATTATATCATTTATAGTCTAAACTAGAATGACATTACGAGATCTGCGCATCTACAATCATACTCCCTACTTTTTAGTTAAACAACCCTATTATCTTTTCGGTGCTCATGATATACTAAAATATTGATCAGGTCCTTCACAGTGAAGTGGCAACCCTATTAGGCTAAGATTAAAACAACTTAGAGAAGAAAAAATAATTAATGTTTTTCGTGGATCTAATTTCAAAGTGCAATGAGCAGTGATTTTGTAAGTGATGACAAGATTCAAGGTAATATTTTGGTAATTAGGCTGAGTATAGTAATTAGTTATTAAATAATACGGCATAAGTTGACAAAAGACAACAATTTTTGTATGCTTATTGGGAGATAAAATGGTAATAGAAAAGGAGAATAAAATTGGACAGATGAAGAAAAAGATGAACAGAAAGCAACTCATATGGCCCTGGCCCCATGGGAGGTCTTCTCACTGGGCCCATAATGTGATCTCCATCGTCCTTCTCTCTTTAATTTTTTTCTCCCTATTCCTTTCACCTCTCCCCCCCTTCATTATTTCTTGCTTTATTTAGCAAAAACAAAAAACTTCAAAAAAATCCATTACTTGATCATCCACCACCACCACCACCATGTCTGCCGAAAGAGGCAAAGATTTCGCCGATGGATCATCGTCTGCCGGGTCCCCAGGCGATGATCATCAGCAGCCAGCCACTCCGAGCCGGTATGAGTCCCAGAAGAGAAGGGACTGGAACACGTTTGGTCAGTACTTGAAGAACCAAAGGCCTCCAGTCCCACTTTCTCAGTGCAATTACAACCATGTGTTGGAGTTTCTTAGGTATCTGGATCAGTTTGGGAAGACCAAAGTTCATCTCCAGGGCTGCATGTTTTATGGGCAGCCTGAGCCTCCTGCTCCTTGCACATGCCCTCTAAGGCAAGCTTGGGGCAGCCTTGATGCCCTCATAGGGAGGCTGAGGGCTGCCTATGAAGAAAATGGAGGGTCCCCAGAAACCAACCCTTTTGCTAGTGGTGCAATCAGGGTTTATCTGAGGGAGGTGAGGGAGTGTCAAGCTAAGGCAAGAGGGATCCCTTACAAGAAGAAGAAGAAGAAGCCAAGTCCAAGCAAGGGAGGAAATGATGATGAATCTAGCTCTACCATGCACTTCTCTTGATCATCATGCTCAATTCCTTGGCCCAATTTCAGAACATCATATGGTAATTAATTACAATTTTAATTATAAACTTCACAATTAGTTGCTTGCTTATTGCTTTTCATGTTTGACCAAGTTCAAATTCTGTCTCATCTATTAATGTTCAAGTACTTTCACATCATAAATACCCCAACTAATTGAAGAACAAATGTATTTAATGCCTAAAATCTGCGATTGATTTGTGTCAGTATTTATATGTAATAAAACCCCAAAAAGACAGAAACAGGAAAGTTACACTTCATCAAGACAAGAGCAGTCAAAGTTCAGTAAAGATTAGTTTCAGACTTGTACTATATGACAACAAAATATCCTACTACATCTCTCTTTCTGTAATAATACCCAAATTAAGCCACCCAAGAAATTAAAACCCTAAATGGCAAAATTGATGTGTTCTAATCTTTACTCTTGGAAGTAATTACATCACAGAGCTTCTTGTAATAGCATGAGAAACACAATCTCTGCATCTCCCCTCTCTCTCTCTCTCTCTCTCTCTCTCAAACACACTCACTCACAGACACATTCACTCACAGACACACTCACTCACAATGTAAAACCCCACTGTGATTGTCGTACATCAATTAAAAATTGTTATCTGTTTCGTAGCTTTTCATTAATTCGGCTTTTTTAGGATTCTGCAGATTTTGTGCCCCCACGATTATTTCTTGTCAAGTGAGATATCATCTCAGGACATAATTCAAATAGACAAATGATTGACATACATATGATTAATTAAGGTTTAAGGTTTTCACAAATCTTCTTAATTCATATTTTATTAGTTTTTCATGTTTTTTCATCTTTTTATGTAGCTTTTTCTCTTGTGCTGTTATATATTTCCATTTTAAATTTAAAAAGGGCCATCATTGAGAATCTCTACAACGTAGAGCGCCCGTGATATGATTAGTGCCACCACTACTTGTTCTTCTTTAATTAGTACTGCAAGAGATCTATACAATGTCAGTTTAATAGGAATTATATATCTCCAATTCATGTTTTCCTACTACCTTCATCTTTGCCTTCTGTGTTTTCTAATCTCATTTATATATATAATATATATATCGTATGTATGGCGATGTACCAACGTTATTATCATATGGAAGCCATGTGTTTTCTACTATCCTTCCCCTGTTTTCCTCCATGTTTACAATAGCGTCCGTACAATAATAGCGTCCATCCGGATATATATATATAGATTCACTCAAATTTTGTAGTGAGCATACATTGTCTGAGCTTTGATTTTAAAAAAAATTAAAAATTAAAAAAAAAAAACTTAAGAAACCACTGCTATATGAGGCTGGTATTTGGCCTGTTTACCCTCTCGATTTATGAGCAGAATTTTGAGTGCTTATGCTGCTCAAAGTCTTATTATCTCACATGTCGTTGTCGGTTCTTCATGGGCAACTTGATTATTATTTTATGTATTAGGTTGATATTACCTTTTATAGATGATAGTACTATATGCACGTGTTTCTTCTTCACACATTGCCAACTTAATACAATATTTTTGCTTCCATATTTAGCACCATATATAATTATGATTATGCAAAGCATTAGAATTAAGACACAGCTTATATACATATTTTTATGTGTATTAATAATCTGGCCTAATGGAGATGACAGAAAACGTGTTCAGTCTCCAAGACCAAGGTGTACTAGGGTTTGGTTGTGTTGCTCTCATATCACGACACGTTAGTAAAGAAACATTTACATTACGTACTGCCCACAAACATACCGTACGCATAGTTCAGATACCAACAAAAAAACAATGTAAAAAAGATGCATCAATGATATAGATGCATGATGAGTCCTGGCATTGTTAGTTTAATTTACCTTTTCTGTATGAATCCATAAATTCGTCTCCCCCCATCTGACTTGATTGGTAATGTGTGGTTATTATATCTCTTGTTTCATTAACTCTGTCTAATTTAGTTGCATATATATATAGCTCTGAATACGTTCATGGACAAATTAATGCTCATCTCTTATATGGCATTTGAGATGGACACGATCGTTAGTTTCTTTTATAGCTTTTGCATGCCCCTCGCGTGCAGGGATATACACATACATATATGTATGCATCTAAAGTACATAAGCGCATAAAATATACACAAGACACACGATAACATTCTAGCAGTAAGTAAATTGAGAACTTGAGCAGTTGGATCTCAACCATCAGATCGTATATAGATGGGTAATATGGGCACAGTGAGGAAATTCAGTGAGATGCATCTCAACCTTAATTTTACATGTAGTCTAGCAGTTGATATACAAATCCTAAAACTGAGTCCTCAACTTTACGTCGTTGTTCGCCATGGGAATTCTAAACCTTGCACCATGGTATATAAGACACTAGCTTTCTTCACCCGCTACCAACTGGTTTTGTAAGGCTGGATAATCTACCTTTTTTACATGGTAGTGGCCGCTTGTAAGAACTAATAGCTTATTATATTTTTTGAGGATCTTTCTATTGAGAGGGGCGATATATAACATACTAAACTCACACATACTACACCGATGTTATGGTTCATTCATGAAGGGAGTATTTTCTCCAAACCACTACACTAGTAAGTCCTTTGTAATAGCTTATTATATTTTACACGAGGAGTTAGAAACTTTGCATCACAAAATATAATAATTTGAGCTCTACGTACTCATTGATATCGCTTTTAGGTTGGATGTTCTACCTGTAATATACTCATTAGAATGCGTATCTGTATGTGTTTGTGTACAAGTCATATGCTTTCTTTCTAAATTATGTAATATGTTACTTTGTCAAATTGTATATACAAAATACAATATTTAGACATCGCACATGATAAATAATTCTTATATTGACAATCTAATAACGTGTTAGACTATTTGAAAATAGTATATATATAACTAACAGAATTTTTTCAAAATTATTGGTAAAATAGTTATCACATTGTCTTATTTGTTCTAAACATTGATGCATTCCTTCAGGTGCTAATGAAAGAAAACAAAAAGATATCACATTGTCAGGACACTCAAATGCCACCCCAGGCACGTACCCTTGAAATAAAAGTTGATCATCAAACTAATAATTTACTTCCGTGCAGGATATATCATATGGAAATTTGAACGAAATGGAAGGAATTGTTCCAAGGAAAATTATCTTGAAGGTTTGAATGATTTCGAATGTTGCTTTATTCAGTCAAAATTATATAAGGAATTTGATCTCTAAATGTATCGATCGACCTCTTATGGCATGGTGGCATGAAGCCGGTCTTAATTCATTTTGTTTGTAGTGTGGTGGGAATTTTTAAGCATGTAGTGGATCAGAAACCCTTTATATATAAATATTGGTTTATGCTTGAATATATTGTATTCCCTAGCTACTTCTTGTGTCCATTATTGTCAACAATGTTGGACATAAAATCTATCAGTCTCAACAAAATATATTTAACAGAAAATTATATATATGTATACACAACGAATTTAATATGCAAAATTAGATTAACAGACAAATATGAAAAATAGAAAAGAATGAAATCGAATTCATTGACTTGTGTATGAGATAGAAGCTTGCAGATTCTTGCGATGTCCAATAAAATCAACTATTCCACTCCACTAGGCTCACTTTCCATTTAGAAAGTGTGTGAAGACCCACACTTACAAAGAGTAGAAACTTTCTCTACTCTTGAGTTATCTTGATCACGTTGAACTTATTTTTTCTCTGTATTAAGATTTCCAGTTGACAACTTCTGAGTTATCTTTTCATTTTATTGTTCTACCAACACTTGGTATGATTCCTAGTTACTAGGCTAGTTTCCTTTAAGTTCATCAATTTTCCTTTTAACTCTTTCTTTAATGGACTGAATATCGAGAAATCTTCATTTCCAAGTTGTATTTTCATTTGCTTTTAGGTTTATAAATTGTTCATTTACCATTATATACTTGTTCAAACTCACACTGAATTAAAAAATAATATTGCCTACATCAAAAAAGCTGGCCTGATATGCATCGAAACTGTAACAAATCTCATTTTACTAGAGCATAAAATAGAATATTGAAGTTCTTAAGCATACAAGGCGTTAAAAAGAACTAATTCGAGTTCCCCACTTGGAGCACAATGGCTTGATTATAAGTTAAAATTTTGACCGCAAATCCTTACTTTTCAAATAACAAATCAACCAAACATATTTCTATTGGGCTTAGCCAAGCACCAATAGTGGCATGTCTATCTACCATACGACTAGGATCACTCCGAGGCCCATTACTTGGTCCGTAAGTAAACTCTCAGTTCAGTTTGGTTTAGTAAAGAGAAAATACAGTGCCAAGATGTAGTGCACTTGCATCACCCTTCCTCTTTTCCCTCTAGGGTGAACAACATTCCAACTAAAATTGCAAACTCAGAACAATAAAAATAGATAAAGCTTGAAAAAACCAAGCCATAATAAAACAAATAAAACAAATAAAACTCTCACAAAGGAGAAGTGAAAAACTCTGACAAAGGAGAGGTCAAACTACACAAAAAATTCGAAGAGAGTCTATACGACTTATCCTAAAAATAAAGAAACTTGGATTGGAAATCTATTGTCATAAAAGCCAACCCACTGTATCCAAGCACCAAAAGATAACATATCTCCACCAATTGACTTTCCTCTTGGGCAAATAGAGCAGATACACGGAAAAAAGACAGCTGAGATCTGTTGTAGAATTACACCATAAATGAGCCAACGAAAAAAAGCAGGAGACTATGTGGGAGGGGAAAACAAAGAGGATGAGAAGAAAGGAGGTGGAGAAGAAAGAAAAAAGAGGGAAAAATGGGACAAAAAGTTTGGTAGTCACCACCCCAAAAGCAGTAGCGACTAGGAGTTTTCTCTCTTAGGGTTTCTCTTAGTACTTTGGACCTTGATTTTGTTCATTTTGGCCCATCAAACCGTTATAAGAATCAAATTATTGTTTAAGAACCTCATTATTGAAAAATAACTCTTTTTTTTTTTTTTTTTGGGTCGAAGATTGAAAAATAACTCTATATGTTTGATTACCACACTTATTATTTCAATATATAGCTAGCTTGCTAGCTAGTTATTAAAAATAAAATCAGATTATCATTAATTATGTTTTTCGACATACTTCTTTCATGACAGGAAATATAATTTATTTTGTCTTCGGTTGTTCGAAATGAGAAAAAGAATCACACCTCTCATATTTGAGTACTAGCAAAGATGCAAAATGTTGTTCACAAGACGACGTGATAGTATTTGATTGAAACAAAATTTGGGGTTTTTAGATTTAATGGTCCCTGAACTTTGACCTCATTCGCATTTTGATCCCTCAATTTTCAAAATTGTTCCCGTGGTCCTTTAACTTCACTTTCGTTAAGACAAATGGTTCTGCCGTCAAATTTGTTATATTTTTTGTTAAATTCAAGGACAAAATGGTATTTTTGTATTATTATTTTTTTGCTTTGGTGGAATAAATATCAATAAAATATTTAAATTCAATTAAAAACTATCAAATAAAAATCAAAACAAACAAAATTTCAATCCCTGTCTCCTTCCAGTCCAGCCCAGCATCTCTGCAACTCCAGCTCTCCCTCAATTCCCATCTCTGCAACTCCAGTTCATCCTATGGATTAATCAATTCCAACGATTTGTACTAAAAGAAATTATAAGAATGGGTTTTTAATTGGGAAACTTGGGATTTTGGGTTGAAATTGATTGAGTTGGAGGAGGGATTGTTCTTGGGTTGGGTGTGGTGGGGTGGTGCGAGAGGGGAGGATAGGTGGGGGTTGGCTCTAGGTAGGGCAATGGGGGGATTGTTAGATGGAGATCGATGATATCAAATTCCCACTTTCTATTCTAATCAACTCCTCGTTGCATAATCAAAGACTAGCTAATTAAATTCTAGTTAAAAGCAAACAGACTAATTATCAAAGATGGGCTAACTGCAATCAAATTTAGACTATAATTAACCTTACTGTTAAAAACGTAGGCAAACAAAAATACCTTATACTATAGATGCAATTTGCAACTCTAACAGTAAGCTGCGAGCCTCATCCAAGGTAGAGATTGCAGCAAAGAGTTAGAGAATCACCAATCCAATCCAGGCCTTATAGGAGCTTGCAGTGAAGCAAACGTAGGTTGAAGCTGAAGAGAAGGGAAGAAGACACATAGTTGGTTTATGGTTGGGTTTGCGTCTGTCTCAGAAAGGCATGGGCATGCCATTGCAAGTAACTCTTGCCTGTCCTCCTCGAACTACTCCAATATTTCATGTAAAATTTATATTAAATTTGTAATTGTTGGGAAAGTATTGAAAAATCTATTGATCATGGATGATATCATGTTGGAACATGAGAAAGATTACGATTCTTCTGTAATCTTATTCTTCTCTATCTTGGAGGAATTTATAGGGGTAGACAAGACTTAATCTAGAAAAGATGTCAAATTCTTGATTATTAAAAAAGTAAGTAAATTTTTGGGCTTTTTTTTCCTGTTTAAAGACAAAAATCCCATTCTCGCCTTTTGGTCTTATTTTCCCACCCACATTTTTTATATATATAAAAAGACGACATAATTTTATTCAATCAATATGAATAACAATACAAAAGACACAAATTGTAAAGAGAGCCATCCCAATAAGCATATGGCAGACATGGGTAAAACTTCCCTGGTAACATGAGTCAGCCAAAAAACTGAAATGATCTTGAGAGAATCACTCTTGAAAAATAACTTTTCTATAATCCCTCTTAACTGCCATAATTTCCCTCAATCAAGTCCAATGACATTAAGGACAAAAACTAGCCGCTAATCGGCATGACTCTCCTAAAAAGACTAAGAACACCTAGCAAACTCAACTAAGTGTATGGAATCATTAGAGAAAAAAAAACACAAAAAACTCATAGAGTTTCTCAACTTGATTGAACAAATTAAACCAAAATAATAAAAAAACTTAAACAACACTGGCAAATGGAAAACCAACCATTGCTAATCTTCCTTCAGGAAATGATATAGAGAGCGCCACCTAGTTACTCCATGGCCTCAATGCACCAATGAGTAGTGGGTCTACCATGACAAAGCACCAACACCTCAAAGAGCAGTCTCGAGAGATGAGGCACAACCAAAGCCAACCCAAATGTGAGACAATAGATCTGTTAAAGGAAGAGTAGATCGACATAAGTCCACCAAAAGCTGACGAACATCGAAGATTCGACGGAATCCTAAGGAAAACCCCCCCGGATCTAAAGCTCTCTCTCTCTCTCTCTCTCTCTCTTAATAAATACTTTTAATAACCAATTTATCCTTTTATGAAATGACCTCCAACGACATAAGCTATAAGTTGAAATAAATAAATAAATAGAATTATAAATTTACCTAGCCATCCACCTCCTTACACTAAACCTTTTAAATTCATCTTCTCAGTTAAACACTCCACTCACCTCTAGGGCTCGGATTTTCACATGAAAAACCTACCGACCCAACCTGAAAATTTGGGTAGAAAAACCGGCCTTTGCAGTGTTGGTCGATTTTGGGTCGGTATTTGGGCCCGACTTGATGGCAAAGGTTGCCGGTTTATCAAACCGACCCGATATAATTATATATATATAATTCTTCTCCTCATTTTTGAGTTCGAGCGAGACGACTCAACGTCTCCATATCTCTCTCTCAGTCGACTCGACGACAACACCACTACCACACTACTTCCAAATTGTTGTCGTCAGCAACCCCAACCTCAATCTCTCTCTCTCTCTCTCTCTCTCTCTCTCTCTCTCTCTCTTAGTGATTGATTTGAGTGCGAGAAGAGCATATTTTCTCTCGCTCTCTCTAGCTTCATCCACCTGCAAAAGACACAAGAAAGGTATTTTTGAGTTTGATTTTGAGTTGAGGTTTGGGAATTTCCAACTAAGGTTTTGATTTTTGGGTGTGGGTTGTAAATTGCGTTTGTGGTATCAAATCAAGCATTTGTATTGTGATTTTAGGCAGGTATTGAATCTGTTTAAATGGTTTTAGAAAATGTTTTGTGGTGTTTAGGTTCTTTTAAGTATTTGAAAATTTGTTTTCATGTTTTTGTCTATGTTTTAGGTTGTGTTAAGTTGTTTAGAAATTATTTTAGGTTGTTTAGAATTTGTTTTCATGTTTTGGCTCTATTTTAGATTGTTTTAACACCCTGGCCCAATTTTAATTATCATTGTTTTAACATTTTAATTATCCATTTAAATTACTTAATTAAATTAATTGTGAAATTTACAATTTTGCCCTTAGTGGTAGGGTTATTTTGGTCACTTTTTAATCCGGTAAGATTTTGGGGAAATGAATTACACTGTTGCATACAGCGCATTGAGACAAGTTCGTAGACATGTAGTGGGCTTAAATCGAAGTTGTAACAAAGAAGTTACGATCAACGGAACTACAGTGGCACAATCGTAAATATTTCAAAGTCAAATTTTAAAAACCAATCAGATTTCTTTTGCCTCTCTCTCTCTCTCTCTCTCTCTCTCTCTCTCTCTCTCTCTCAATTTTTAAAACCTAACTAATATCCTTTTGAATGCAGTTAATAGGTCCAAAGATCTTGAATTTGAAGTTGGGGATTGGGTATTCTTGAAGTTTCTCCTTGGAAAGGGTTGATGAGGTTCTGGAAACATGGGAAATTAAGCCCTCATTATATCGAACCTTATGAGATCACAGAACGCATCGAACCCGTTGCCTACAGACTTGTTTTACCTCCAGAACTCTCGAATTCATGACATATTTCATGTATTTATGCTACGGAAGTACGTGCCCGATCCTTCCTATATCCTGGAACATCAACCTGTGGAGTAGGTTATAACTTACTTAATTAAATTGATTGTGAAATTTACAATTTGCCCCTTGGGGGTTGGGTTATTTTGTTCATTTTTAATTCGGTAGGATTTTCGGGAAATGAATTACACCGTTGCATAGAGCGCATCGATATGAGTTTGTAGACATGTAGTGAGCTCAAATCGGAGTTGTAACGAAGAAGTTACAATCGATGGAAGTGTAGTGGCATAACCATAAATATTTCGAAGTCAAATTTTAAAAACCCAATCAGATTTCTTTTTCCTCTCTCCCGGGAAACAACCCATCTTCCTCTCTCTCGTGTAAAATCATGTCGTCCATTCCCGACCAATTTTCTGCTCCATTCAGAGCGGTTGGCGGATCGGTCTTCACAGAAGTTGTTCTCCTCCTCCTCAACAAAACCAATCTGATAACCTCAGATTTCTCCAAATTTTGATTCAAAATTGATTAAAATTCTCAATTTAGCCAGAAGTTGCAGAGGTTGCCCGGCCGCTACCACCTGTGTTATCACACCCAAACCACTCCCCTACCTCTCTCTGTATTTTTCCTCAAAGACCAGACCCAATTTCAAGTAGAAATTGTCGAATCCAAAGCCAAACTTTCTAGATTTTTTGACGAGAAAATCAATCGTTCGAGGCTATTAACAATTGATCTTCGAAGCAAAGGTATAAAGTTCCTCCCCTTGTTGTGTTTGATCTGTTGGCATGATTATTGGCCCACGGTTTGGAGTAATCTAATGGCCAGAAAATTTCTCTAGACACCCTCGGGCGGTGGCGGCGCCAAGGATGTCAAGGTTGGGTTTTAAGCTAGAATGTTCCCATGTCGTCCCGAGCACTGCGATATGCTCAATTTGAATTTGGTTACCATTTGACTGTCAATCGAATTTACGCATATTAGGTATTATCTGGGTTCGATAAGTTCGTACCATTGGATTGACTCCATTTCCAAATATGTTGATCTAGGCACCTCTAGGATCTTATAGAAATTCGCGGATCGAGAATCGGAGTTCCGGATACTTCGATTCAATGATTCAAAGATTAGGTAAAATGTGGACCATCCGATTGTGCGATGGCGAGCGATTTGATTACTCAATCTGGACCAAACTTATTGGACGTGTTTAGTAAGGTTTGTTGAACCCATAGGAACTTATGGATCAGAAATCGGAGGTCGTGGGCCCCGCGGGCCCATTTGACTGAATTTGAGAAGTTTGACACTCGGTTGACCGAGCGTCTTCCAAGGTTATTCCACCATTCAAAAATACATAATTGGACCTTATGAACTTCTCGTTCGTTGTTCACACACTTGGCATCCCTAAAAAACTAGGGTTTTATTTTAAAGTTCTCGTTCGAAGTAATTTATTTTAATCTAGTTCTCGTATTCTTAAATAAGTACTCCAACCCAGGATACTCAACAGACGGGACCCTCGCAGGGTCAAGCAGCATTGGATTATCTGTGAATGGACTTTGTTTTAAATAATAATCATTATTTCCACGATGGAAAGCTATGCATATTGATTTATTTGATTATTGAAGTTATAATACATTTAATTGTTGAAATACAATATTTTTATGAAAGTATTTGATTTGATATTTGCGGATTGTGATTATCTTGTATTAATATATGCTATTTTTGGATAGTACTATCTATATTTGGATGTGTGTGGGGTACATGGGTTTGTTGGAAAGAGATTATGGAATGTGAGTTGGGTAGTGGGTTATGTTAGTTTGAAGTTCTATTAGCACTGCCCTATGTACCTCCCCGGTTTTGGAATACATGGATTGGATACTTGGAAACTTTTGGGATACTTGGATATGTTGGAACCCATGCACCCTTGACGGGGTGTTTTGTAAACCCTTAGTGGGGTTAGTCTGGGCACGTAGGACTTGTCACAAGTATACAAATATTAAGGATTCTGCTATACGTGTGGTGAGCCACCCCCTGTTGGACGACTCGTTCCCTAGGCACATGGTCAATTGAGGATCCTTCCATATGGTATAGTCAAACAATCCCCCGGCTTGGATTGTTTCCTCGGTACAAGTTTGGCAGTGGTCATACTTATATATATATATACACACACAACATATACATTTATTTTTATTTGTCGGTGAAGATCTTTCCTCGCTCGTCGTGCCAATGAACACTGTTTCCATAGAATAGTTTGGGGAAAATGGGAAAGGTTTTAAATAGGATGGGTGTTAGTATACCATTACGAGAATACTAATTTCACTTTGGTTTTGACCTAGCTATATATGTATATCTACATCGATTTTGAATGCATGTTGTTTTTAGCATCGTTTTCCAAACGGTGGGTGTTTGTGCAAATAATCTCACGGGACGCTTCTAGATCCTTCAACCTTCGATCTTCCTTCTCTCTCTTCCTCGTTTCCTGCAAAAAAGACTGTAGTAAATAGACCACACCCGGGGGGTGTTGGCCAAAGGCCCTTCAATGCCTAAGTTAGTTCGAGTATTTGTAGGAAAACAATAGCAAAGCAAAGGTTACGGAGTTGTATGTATGGTGTGAACCGAGCGGCCGAAGCCGTGTGGAGAAAATATGGAGAGTGGAGAGGAAGAGAGAGCTTCGGGTATTTTTCTTGGGTTTAGAGTAGGTTTTGATGTATCTTGAATGATGAACGAAGTCATCTATTTATAGGAGCCTCGGGGCTAGGGTTTCGTAGAAAATATGATGAGTTTATTCTCTACCCAAATTCATAGGAATCGAGTCAAACTTATATAATATCTGATTTATTGATATTATCTCTTTTTATGAAGATAATATTTGAATTAAATGATATTATCTCTTTTTATGAAGATAATATCTGAATTAATGATATTATGTTCTCTTTATTAGGATAATATCTGAATTAATGATATTATCTTATTAAATAAATATAATATCATATTAATTAAAATATTTATCCCAATTAATTAATTGGCCAGATAAACTGGTTCAATTAATTAATTTAAGAGATAATCTTCTTTTTCACGTGGCGCGCTGTGATTGGAGACGAAAATATTTGCTCCCACAGTGGGGTTATTATATGTTGTTTTCAAATATAACAAAACTTTATTTTTGTCTACTCACAATTTTTTATTTTGCCCCCCCCAAACAGTAGTTGAGCTGAGTTGAATGTCCAAGCCGAGATCTTAACTTCCCCCCGAACTTCAATATGACAATCTTTTACTCATTTTTATCCCCGTTGAACTTTATATTTTGTTTGTAAGCTAAATTTCTTTAGATATGCTCTGTTATCGCCTATGTTAGAGTTGAATGTAAGGCCGGAGGCCACTTATGTAAATTGCATATCTCTACTTTGTGCATGATGCTGGTTGGGTTTATAATTGTGTTTTAACAAGTTGAAAATTTTGGGAAATGTCCGTTTTTTCAGGGGAAACTGCTGAAATTACCACAGGATCCGTCGCGGATTCCAAAGAATTCGGGGTGAGTCCTGTCAAGAATGTTGTAGTCGGTTGTTGGTTAGGGTTTTATTGTTGCATTTGCTTTGTTTGAAGTTGTTTGGAATGTTTAAAAATCTGTTATAGCTGCCTCATTGGTTAGGATTTTGTTTGGTATATGATAGGAAAATGGATTCTAGCCAATCAAACACACTTAATGCCTCAATTATTACACATCAATTCAACTCCAAGGGCAACTCCAAACACAATCCCAAATATAAGGCCAAGAAGAAAAAGTTGTATCATCTCGTTTGGGAGGGAAGAGGAAATGGAATAAGAGTACGGTGTGAGATCGCTGTACAAAAATTAGAAAGAATGATGATATGGGGTTGAGAGATAATTGGGCTTTGTAATTATTGCAAAGCGAAAATGCAGGCGGATCCTACAGAAATAGGACAACCGGGTTAAAAATCCACTTAGAAAGAAAATGCAAGCTCTCTCATAAATGTCATGCAAATCAATCTGTGTTGGCACAAAAGATACGGGGGAAGGGGCAATTAGTAGTGTTTTGGTGCCTCACACCTTCAATCAAGCAAGATTGGAAATGAAATGTGTGAAGTACATCATCAATGATGAGTTCCCTTTTAGGGTGGTGGAGGGGTCGAGGTTTAGGAATTTTTTGAATAATCTTCAACCTACATTCATGATCCCTAATGGAATAAGGTTGCTAAGGGAGTGTGAGATTTGTCATTAGTTGAGAAGACTAATATTATGAGTGTGATAGGTGATTAAAGAATCACAACCGATACTTGGACCTCTATCCAAAGCATCAACTACATGGTAGTCACCACCCATCTCATGGATCATGAATAGAACTTGTATAAAAAGATCATAAATTTCATTAAGATCACAAGTCACAAGGGGGATAACATTAGGAGGTGTTTAGATACTTGTTTGAATTATTGGGGGATAAAGAAGTTGTTTAGCATTACAGTTGATAATGCTAGTGCAAATGATGGGGCGATGGAGTATATAGCCAAGAGGTTGAAGTCCTTTAACACTCTTATGCTTGACGCAAGGTCTAAAATATTGATGGTATCATAAATATCGGTAGTTCAAAAACACAGAAATTTTGATGGAATTATTGGGATATTATCGGTATCAATATAAATTGAATAAAAACCACTTAAATTGTAAGAAAAACTTGGAAATTTTTATTGAAACTTTGGAGAATGTTTATTTATCAATTATCTATTAGTTGATCACAAAAAATTAGAAGGAAATGCATTGCATGATGGGTTTAACTGATTTAAGTTGATTATATAGTGAGTTGACAAACACTATAAATGTAGAAAATATGTAGTAATTAATGAAAGAAGATTAAATACACCATAATCATTTATATATAATGATTTACTATAATATTTTACACTTCATATATTGCATTGTAAGATACATGAGTGACTTAGTACCACATAGAGTTCCCCTTTGCGTATTTTCACAAAAACATAAGCAACATGGTGATTAAGACGTTGGAGGAGTAAAATGGCAGGTTCAAACCCCTTTGCATGTGTGCGTTGTGTTTTTTTTCTTTTTTCTATTACATCGATATTTCCATATTTTCGATATTATAGCGATATTTTGACAAAATATTACTAAAGTGTGAGTGAAATTATCAATATCGATATTTTCTGATATTATCGTCAATATTATCGATATTTATACGATATGTGTATGGATCCGTTCCGAAATATCTGCGACTTGAAAAAACAATAATATCATCGATATTTCGTCAATATTATCGATATTTTAGATTATGGCTTGACAGCAAATATTTTCATATGAGGTGCGCTTGTCAAATTCTTAATTCGGTTGTGAAGGATGGGTTGAAGGAGCTTTCTAGCTCAATTGAGGGGAGAAATTGTGTGAAGTACATACATTCTTCACCATTAAGGTTGGATAAGTTTAGGGATTTTGCTATTTTAGATAGCATGGATACGATGGTAAACATTCATTTGGATATAGGAACAAGGTGGAATGCCACATATAAGTTGCTTGATGGTACATTTAAGTATAAGAATGTGTTTACTAGGATGGTGGAAGAGAATGCTCTATTTATTGCTTACTTTAAGGAGCTTGAGAAGGATGCAAAAAGGAACCCTGTGAAGAGAGTTGGGCCACCAACCGAGTCGGATTAGGAGAATGCACAAGTCTTTGTGCATTTTCTTAAAAAGTTTTATGAAACCACCCTAAAGCTTAGTGTCACCAAAACTTGTACATCCAATATCATGTTTATCGAATTGGTTGGGTAACAAGTTGAGAATGAAAGAAAAATGAAAAATGAAGGGGATGAAACTTTGCAAAAGGTGGCTTCTTTAATGAAGCTCAAGTGGGACAAGTATTGGGGCAGCTTTGAGGGTTTATAGGGAATGTGTTAGACCCTAGATGGAAGCTTGCCATGCTCAAGATTAGCTTCCACAATCTTGGAGCCGAACCTTCAAAGGTTGAAGCTATTGGGGATGAAGTCAAAAGTTGCTTGCTCACTTTGTATAATGAGTATAGAGGGGTCAATAGCTTGGGTCTTATACAAAGAGGAAGCGGATGGTTTGGAAGATGAGCTTGATGGTGATGATGCTCATTCTCAAATGTTGAGGGGCACGTTACTTCAAAGGAAGGAGGAACAATAAAGGGAGATCTCTCTAAAGATGATAAATACTTTGCTGATCCATTTGAAAACCCAAGGAACAAAAACTTCAACCTTTTGGATTGGTGAAAAGGGAATCAATCAAGATATCCAATCATTTCCAAGGTTTTCAAAGACATATTTGCATTCCGTTCCTCTATGGTTGCTAGTGAGAATGTTTTAGCCTGTACAAAAGGATTGTGGATCCTTTTAGAAACTCCTTGACTCCAAAAATGGTAGAGGTATTAGTGGGTACTCATGATTGGCTTAGGGTGGACGAATTTAACTTATACAAGGCACCAACGGATAAGGAAATTCCTTTTATAAGAAACTTGAAGAAATTCAAGCAAGTAAGATACTTCAATAATTTATCTTTAGATTTTTTTTATGCTTTGATTGTTTAATGCTTCTAATAATATGTACATATTCCTCTTTTTTTACATGTAGTGGCCTCCTCCAACTCCATTTTGCCTCCTCCAACTCCATCACATTTGTAATGCTCAAGTCAATTGCCTACTTTTGTTTGAGTTGTAGACTAATTAAAACTTCGGGTTGTAGACTAATTAAAACTTCTACTTCTGTTTGGGTTGTAAATTAATTCAAACTCAACTCTTTTTTTGGATTGTAACTTAAGTTTAACTATGTCATACTTCGGACTTGGATGTTTAGTTTTAGGCTTCAATATATGTTTTGAGTATGTTTAATTGTAGTTTTTGGCTTCAATTTCTCATTTTATTATGTTTGCTTCAGTACAATTGTCCAAATAGTGCCTAAAACACTGCTCAACAAAACTAGGCTTAAAAACTGCATTCAAATCCCAAATTACAATCTAGAAAATGTGAAGTGGGCTAAAAAAATTAGGTCAAAAAAGTCCAATCTGTTTGTTTCGGTAGGCCCACCACCAAACTGGCTCAATCACTACTTGCGGTATTATCGATAGTCGGAGGACCGACAGCAAATTGGTCAACAATGGTTTCAATTTTGGGAAACCAACTACCCTCAATCGGTCATCAGTAGTGGCCCATCGGTTCGGTTATCGAACCAATTCAACCCCTACTCACCTCAACTACAAGAAGTGAATTAACTATTCCTTCAAGAATCATCAAGGAAGTAGAAGATATGAAAAGGTTTCTTCATTTAATTATGCTCATGATAATGAAATGTTTTATCCAATATTTGTGCTTTTTTTTTTGTCGAAATATCCAATATTTGTATTCAACTGTCCTTTTTATCACAATTGCGGCTGATATTTCTGCAAGCGTAATCCTTTTCCTTTAAAAGGTTTTTTGAAAAAATTTAAAAAATGTTTATGGATCGCATTGTCAAATGGACCTCGAAATAATAGTCTCAATGAATATTCCATGCATATAAAATTATATAAATGGTTTGTACTTTCTTTCGTCAAGGGAAGTCTAACTTGGAACATTTTTCGACACTATTTCGACACTGGCAAGAGAAATAAGTAGATAATACAAGTAGTTTGCACTTGACCATTCTTATATTTTTCGATACCCTATTTTATGAAGTCTACTAATTGAAGGGCATGAATATGTTACGTCATAACAAGAAATGTTGTAAGGCCCAAAAGAAGAATCAATAATGCTGAGCTTAATACTAGAGCTAAACTCCTTTTTTTTTTTTTTACTTTTTTTTTCTTTTCTGGGGTCATACTAGAGAGAAACATAAAGTGTAGATTGGCTATGATTTTTATTTTTTATACACGCGATATTGTGGGAGAGGATAATCGAACCTATGACCTCGAGTGCAGAGGTAGATCAGCTGCGATTTAACCAAATTAGCCTCCAAGTCAATTTTTCATTTGTACAGCAGCCAGCTGTCTGAGGTTGAGAGCACCAAGATCGCACTTAAGCCAGGAAGGGACCCTTTGAATGGATCGAGCTGAGAGGTAGTATAAAGGTGGGACCAGAATGAAATAGTAAAAATAGAACATATCTTATCCTTAAATTTCTTCGGGGACAATACAAAAATGTACAAATTTTATTGTGCCGAAAACGGTTGTTAAGAATTCCAAAGCAGGAAAAAATGACATGTAGAATTAAAAATATATGATGTGGGATTCGTAATAAAGTAACTGTTGGTGCAATATGATGTGACAAACCGACCTTTTCAAACTCCACTGCTAGTTGACCA